>NW_015173734.1:324502-329798 GCF_001447785.1 Gekko japonicus
GGGATAGGCTACGCTGCCTCTAAATGTGGAGGTTTCATTTTGCTAGGACACAGCATGGCATGGTGGTTAAGAGCCGCAGACACTTAGCTGGAGAACTCGGTTTGATTCCCCACTCCTCCACATAAAGTCTGCTGGGTGACCTTGGGCCAGACACGGTTCTCTCAGAACTCTCTCAGCCCTGCTGTTGTGGGGAGAGCAAGGGAAGGTGATTGTAAGCCGCTTTGAGACTCCTTAAGGTTGAGAAAAGCGGGGTATAAAAACCATCTCTTCTTCTTCTTAGCTGTCATGGGTAAGAGCTGTTTGATAGACCTAGCCCCTATGAACTCATCCAGTTCCCATTTATAGATATCTACATTATTGGACTTTCTCTCATGGCAGTAAATTCCATAAGCTAATTATACACTACATGAAGAAGTACTACTTCTTATACGTCCTGAGTATAAAGCCCAACGGTTTAATTGGGAGAGTGAAGGGGAAAAAAATTGGCTTCCACTTTCTCTGGACTATGCATAATTTACAAAAGGTCTATGAATTCATCCCTTTGACTTCTTTTTTCTTAACTGAACACCCCCCCCCCAGGTGTTGTCAGAAGGTTGCTTCAACTTCTTATTATCGACAAAGCCTTGTGTCTTATTAAACCAGAAAAGGGCATATAGATGAAGGCTTTTTTTCTTAAAATAACAGAAGGCCAAGTTCCCTTTTGGCTCAAGTATGGAACGATACGTTAGCATTCTTCAGGCAAGGGTAAATAAAGATCTGTATTGAAATTGGAAGCCAGGAACAAGTACTTGATCTCAGATCACAAATTAAAGATACAAGTCCATTAAATGTAAAGGTGGTTACCCATATTAGAATGTTTCCTTTTTGTACTTAAAGTGATCTCTTTTTGTCTAAGTGGCATGTGTCTAAGTGAACCGAAACAAGAAGGAGTGAGATACAACTGCTGGACAGCAAAACATACAATTGTGCTGTTTCGGCCATCCGCTTTGATGTGGTGTCAGAATGGAGGGCCTGCCAGAGTGGATCTGCAAATATTTTAAACTTAATCTGGTACTTCTGGCTCTTCGGAAGTTAGCGATATGGAAGTTAGCGATTAAACTTAATCTGGTACTTCTGGCTCTTTTAAAGATATGGAAGTTAGCAAGGTTGCTCAGTGCTGCTCCTTCAGTTTCCATAATGGCATGCACCACAGTGCAATTCTATGCAGAACTATTCCAAGTAATCATTTCCTTGCTGTCTGTTTTGTACCGTGTGATATTTTATAGCTTTTGACTCAAACTGCTTTGCACTGATCTCATGGGAATACAAGAGACCCCTGATTAACAAAATATGATGCGTTACATATTTATTCAAAATATATAACACATCAGTATTCACTATCATGAGATACCTTGAGTCCTATAGGAAAAAGTATGAGTTGGCTATGCTTAATACTGTGTGGGAGGCTACTTATGTGTGGCTGTAGGAACCAACTAAGCCAACATTGACAGAAAGAGTCTAGTTCCTAATCTAGTACCAAAAATAAGTGTGTGCATATATTGTCAATCAAGGGCAACAAGAACAGTTATGATGGGTATTACTGAAGTCCTTGATTATTATTCATGATTTCCCCCTCCCCTGCTTTTCAGCCAAAATACTCCCCAAAGAGGCTTATATGTGATGGGTTATATTATATGTCCCTGCTTCAGGTGGAAGGTGGTTTCCCTCTTATACAATATGCATTGTTTTAAAAGCTTAAGATTTTGGGCATGTACAGGGATACTTTTGGGCAGGAACGCACAGGAACGGAGTTCCGTCTGGCTTCCAAACCCAGGGGGTGGGCACATGCAGTAAGCCCCGCCCCCTGCTCCCAGCAGTCCTCAGTCGGGCCACAAGGAGCAAGAAGCAGGGAGGTAAGTTGCAGAGTCCCCCCCGCCTTTCCCAGCCTGCAGAGCCCTCAACAAACAAGGTAAACAGAATAAGAAGCAAAAGGTGGGTGTGGCTGGATGACCACAATGCCGGCAACATGGGGTGTGGCCTAATATGCTAATGAGTTCCTGCTGGGCTTTTTCTACAAAAAACCCCAGGGCATGTATATAGCCCTGACCGGTCAGCCACCCTGGTGATTTGGCATGTGAAACAGTTAATGGACACTATAGTTTTGATAGCTTGTTTTGGATAAAAAGTAAAACATAAGATTTCCAGATTTGTAATGATCTGAAAGTGACATAGCCTCAGAATTAAAGTTCTTGCAAGGTACTGAGCACCTCCACTGAATAAACAGCACCAGCACTTTCCAGTGCTGTCTGCGGGAGTGGTTGTGGCTCAGTAGAAGAACCTCTGCAGAAGGTATCAGGTTCAATCCCTGGTATCTCCAGTTAAAGGGACCAGACAGCAGGTGATGTGAGAGCCACTTCCAGTCTGAGTGGCCAATACTGACTCTGATGGACCAATGGTCTGATTCAGTATAAGGCAGCTTCATGTTTGAGATTTCCAGTTACAGAATCACAGAGTTGGGAGGGGCCATAAAGGCCATCTAGTTCACCCCCCTGTTCAATGCAGGATCAGCCTAAAGCATCCCTGACAAGTGTTCATCCAGCCACTGCTTGCAAACTGCCAGTGAGAGGGAGCTCACCACCTCCCTGTGCAGCCGATTCCATTGCTGAACTACTCTCCCTGTAAAAGGATTTTTCCTAATATCCATCTGCCTGTAATTTAAACCCATTATTCTGAGTCCCATTCTCTACTGCCAACAGGAACAGCTCCCTGTCGTCTTCTAAGTGATAGCCCGTCAAATACTTAAAGAGAGCAACCATGTGCCCCCTCAATCTCCTCTTCTCCAGACTGAACATTCCCAAGTCCCTAAGCCCTGACTGCTCATATTTAGCTCACAGTCCACCCGTATCATAACATCTTCTTCACATACACTACTACCCAGAATTGTCCCCCCATTCAATATGGACACTTGCCATTTTTGCTACCCAGATGTAGAACTCTGCACTTGTCCTTGTTGAATCACATCTTATTGACATCTGCCTACTTTTCCAGTGTGCTGAATTCTGTCTTCCAAGGTGTTTGCTGATCTTCTCAGTTTGGTGTCATCTGCAAAATTAAGGCATAGTCCCTTCACCCCCTCATCCAGATAATTTATAAAAAATACTGAAAAGTACCAGATCCAGAACCGAGCCCTGTGGCACCCCATTGGATAGCTCCCTCCAATCAGATGAAATGCCACTGACAACTACTCTTTGAGTGTGGTTCTCCAACCAGTTCCCTATCCACCTAACTATTCTAGAGTCCAGTCCACAGCACTCCAGTTTATCCATCAGAACATCATGAGGAACCATGTAAAAAGTGTTAATGAAATCTAAGTAAACAGTTGTTCAGCACCATCAGAAAGGAGGGGTTGTGGCTTCCTGGCAGAGCATCTGCTTGGCATGTTGAAAGTTCCAGGTTCAATCCCCACCATCTCCATTAAAAAGGATCATGTAGGAGGTGATGGGAAAGACCTCTGCCTGAGACCTTGGAGAGCTGCTGTCAGTCTGAGTAGGCAATACTGACTTTGATGGACCAAGGATCATGTGAGAGAACATTCTGCACTGTACATATTTGGACAGCAAATTGCTGCAAAAGCATCCTGTGGTGTCTTAGTTACAGCTCCCATTAAGATACGCCATCAGGAGTGGAAATCCTAACATGATCTTTGCAAGCAAAAGGACTATGGCATGATTGCCCCCTTGCAAAATGAAAAGTGCACCTATATAATTTTAGGGAAAAATATTTGCCCCAGTGTTTGCAGTCATCAATAAAAAATGGAGAATAAATCCACAAACATGAATTTATCTTAGATTGCTTTCTTCTCCCCCGCAGTTTCCTGGCCGTGTGACTGAGGCCTCTGATTGCTTTTTGGATTGCTCATGGATTGGATTGTGGTATCAAGAACAGCTGAGGGGGGCAGGGAAAACCAAGATTTTCTTGTGAAATCAATCTTATCAGGATTTCAAGATAATTCCTATTCATGTAATGTGACTATGTGCAGCTAAAGTGGATCATATTTGGAAGGCTACCGTCAGTAGTATAACTGTTAGAACTGTTGGAAGGCTAGAATCGCAGTAAAATCTTGCAACTTTGGGAAACTTTGGGAAAGAACCTAGGCAGAATCAAGCAAGTCCTCGACAAATCTTATAAGCTGCAAAATAGGGCCACTGGCAGCACATCCTTATTGGGCTGCCTGATATTTATTGGATGGTCATACTATAATACTATCAAAACACTAATCTACTTATCTGAGCAACAAAATGAGGGGGATTTGCTATTCCTAGAGGCAGCAATTCATGTATGTGATGTGACTAATAGAAGCCATAAATTGTTTCTCTGAACCTCACCCCAAAATAGCCATGATATGTAAAGACATCACTACCATGTGTTTTCCAGTGTCTACATCTTCTAGTGTAGACTCCAGATAAACAGGAGCATGTTTCACAGTGCAACTCAAGGATCCCTGCAACTCATAGCATAATTGCCCCTTATGTATATTTCCACATATGGCAAATACAGAATACTAGTACTTGAGGAATCATAGAATAATAGAATGTTAGAGTTGGAAGGGACCTTGCAGGCCATCTAGTCCAACCCCCTGCACCCTGCAGGAGCATAGCTGAAAGATAGCCCTACATACCTACAACATACCCGAAAGATGGTCATCCAACCTCCACTTGAAAACGTCCAGCGAAGGAGCATCCACCACCTCCCAAGGCAGACTGTTCCACTGCTCAACCACTCTTACAGTTAGGAAGTTTCTCCTGATATTTAGCCGGTAACAACTCCCTTGTAATTTTCACCCATTAGATCTAGTCTTGCAATCCGGAGCAAGAGAGAATAGATCTGCTCCATCTTCTACATGACAGCCCTTCAAATACTTGAAGACTGCAATCATGTCCCCTCTAAGCCTTCTCTTTCCCAGGCTAAACGTACCCAACTCTTTCAGCCTTTCCTCATAAGACTTGGATTCCAACACTCTCACCATCCTGGTTGCCCTCTTCTGGACACACTCGAGCTTGTCAACATCCTTCCTAAAATGTGGTGCCCAAAACTGGACACAGTACTCCAGGTGGGGCCTGACCATAGCAGAATAGAGCGGAACTACCACCTCCCTTGATCTGGACATAATGCTTCTGTTAATGCATCCTAAGACTGCATTAGTTTTCTTCACAGCCACATCACACTGCAGGCTCATGTTTAGCTTGCGATCAACCAGAACACCTAGATCCCTTTCACATGTGCTGCTGTCAAGCCAAGTCCCTCCCATTCTATATCT
>NW_015173734.1:330492-335757 GCF_001447785.1 Gekko japonicus
CAGAAGTTGTCTCAATCAAGAGTGCCCCACTGGCTTAGCCAAGAGAAAGGACAGCTACCAGGGCAGCTGTTAGCTTTCATTATTAGCTGGGGGAAAAACACTGGGCAAGGGGCCAACTAAAGTAGGTGGCCTATAGAATAAAACAGCGGGGAGAATGAAAAAGCCATATCACCCCCCCCCCCCCGGTCACTGTTCCTGGCTTACATGACATGTCCTCTTCCATTCAATATCAGTCAGCCTCAGGACCCTGTAGTGCATAAATCAGGTGTCCTACACTTACCATCACTCTCATGGAGAAAAAGAAAATCCTTAAATGAAGATAGCATGTGGGGGTCAGAAAATATGGTGCTACATATTATTCACACTTCAGTTGAGCTCTCTCTCTCTTTTTCTCTGCATGTTTGTGTGTGTGAGTAAACCCAGAATGTAAAGCAGGTCAATTGAAATCAAAAGCTCATTTTCTTTATAAATATTAGCTGGTTGACTTGTCAGCTACCTACAAATCGAAATGTCACAACTCAATAACAGACAGATTTGTGATTTCCTCCGTCCTAGAATAAACGTACAACTGTATATTTGGTATAAACAAGTACATATTATTTTAAAATGCCAATAAAAGAGACAGAGAAAGGAACAGTAATTTAAGGTTCTTCAAGAGCCTAAGATTATTATTATTTAAACAGCAGTTTATAGTCTTTATGGCACTTTACGGAATAATGTACATCACCTCCCTTTCACAAAATACTTGCTCCAAGG
The DNA here is from genome assembly GCF_001447785.1 of Gekko japonicus. Classification (NCBI taxonomy): domain Eukaryota; kingdom Metazoa; phylum Chordata; class Lepidosauria; order Squamata; family Gekkonidae; genus Gekko; species Gekko japonicus. The sequence goes on from NW_015173734.1 coordinate 331,249, forward strand.
AACTTACAATTTAAATATCAGTAGTGAGGACAGAAGCAGGTAATGCTCAGAAAGTTCTCTCAAAATAACTAATTTACTAATACAGAAAGTGTGAAAAACAAGAACTCTACAAGTATATTGTTTTACTAACACTTTTAATACCAATATTTAGCTTAACATGAAGGGGGTCTCCCACTCTTGGGTTTTTAGTTAGTGTGGGTACCTTTTCTTTCTCCATAGTTGTAGTTTCCCCTCCTATACTTTTCTTTATAGTTTGTAGTCTTATTGAAAAAATAAAAATACCCCTCTGGGGGTTTCAAAAAGAAAGAAAGAAAAAGAAGCAGGTAATGCAAGGCAGGATGAAACTAAGTAAGCACAGCATACACATTTAGGTTTAGTTCACATGAGGGCAGAGACTATTGGGTTAGGGCAATGAGCTTGGGAGGCCACCATAGTGTCCCCATTCTACCACGAAACCCACTGGTTTAATTTGGGCCACTCATTCACTCTAAAGCCAATCCTACTTCACAGAGTTCTTGTGAGGATAAAAGGGAGAACCCAGAAGCCACCCCGAACTCTCTAGAGAAATTGTGGCATAAAAACTGGGTAGATCAACATATATTTATTTATTTATTTATTTTAGGCATTTTTACCCCGCCCTCCCTGCAAGCGGGCTCAGGGCGGCTTACAAGGGGCGAAGGCCCATACATAAAATCCAGTAAAACAATAAAATCATAAACAATAACACTACTCACAACAATAAAGTGCTTCCATTATCAAGATGGTCTTAAGTGGTTATGATGGTATCTTCCAGCAGCTATATTTTTCTTTATAGTTTGTAGTCTTATTGAAAAAATAAAAATACCCCTCCGGGGGTTTCAAAAAGAAAGAAAGAAAAAGAAGCAGGTAATGCAAGGCGGGATGAAACTAAGTAAGCACAGCATACACATTTAGGTTTAGTTCACACGAGGGCAGAGACTATAGGGTTAGGGCAATGAGCTTGGGAGGCCACCATAGTGTCCCCATTCTACCACGAAACCTACTGGTTTACTCTGGGCCACTCATTCACTCTAAAGCCTATCCTACTTCACAGAGTTCTTGTGAGCATAGAAGGGAGAACCCAGAAGCCACCCTGAACTCTTTAGAGAAATTGTGGAATAAAAACTGGGTAGATCAACATATATACAGGGTGGTAGTCCACTAGAAACACTATGTTATACTTGTTCCTACATAGGTGAAGAAAACTCTCTACTCACATTCAAATTGTGCTTAAGAAATAATTTGTGTACTACACACACACACATACACACACACATACACGAACATATATATAGAAAAATGACATGAAAACATCTGTCTTTCTATCCACCCCTGTTCTGTGGTAATATGTAAATATAAGTGGAGAGACAAACTGTAAAACTTTGTTTCCCCCTCTCCATTTTATAAATCTAGTAATTAAGATTAAAGATACCTGACATTAATGCACATTTAAACTGCTCAAGTTGGAGGAAACAAGAAGGAAATCTTTGCATGCTGCTGAATAGACATGGTTAGGCAGTGGCACCAATGAAAGGGAGCAATAGAACAAATGTGATCCATCATGAGGGAAAAAGTTCTGACCTTATATTCAGTTGTTAGTAATGTACATATCCTCTGTTTATTTGTTGCAGTAAATGACCTTTGTTGAAAAATGTTTTACGTATGAAGGAACACCTCAGATCTGGTCAGGTGTTCATATTAAGCACCTACCCCCTCTCTTCCTATCATTGATGACATTTAGATAGTAAACTGCACATGAGTAAAACCCAAAGTTGCCTGTAGCCAAGCTTTCTCTGTTGCAGGCCCCCGTCTTGTAGAATCGCCTATCCGTCTCCCGTGTTTCTATCTTTCCATAGAATGTGCAAATCAGAAATGTTTACAGGGGAATTTTTTATGAAGGAAATAGTCTGTTGTATAATGGAATGGTTCAGGAGGGTGCTTTTATAAAGAGAGTAGGCCTGGAGTCTATTACACTGTTCAATGCATGCATTTCTTGCTTTTGCTGCTTTGTCTTCTACTTTTGAAATCTATTTCTGCACTGTTTATGGTAGGTCATGTGGTTAATGTGGGTTTTTTCTGTCTGCATTGTCTTCTGATTTTGTAATCTTTGTCCCATTGCATTGTTACTAGATGTCTTGTGCCGCCTGATTATTTTTATATTCTGTAATCTGCCTTGAGTCTTAGTGAGAAAGGCAAGAGACAGATATATTTATTTATTTATTTATTTAGAAAGGCAAGAGACAGATATATTTATTTATTTATTAATTTCTACCCCGCCCTCAGGGCGGCTAACAAGCAAGGGCACCATGTGCCAATACATAAAACCAAGTAAAACAAGATAAAATCAAATAAATATCAAAATTTCATAAAGTGCTCAGCACTGTTGCTCTTAAATTAAAACAAGATGGTGTCCAGTAGATGTTACCTCCATCCCAGTACAACGGTACCTATCTACCGCACCACTGAGATGCAATCATCCTAGGGCCACTCCGTTCCCAGTTATCAACCGGGTTCGTTGGTGATGGTGGTAGTGGCGGCTCCTAATCGAAAGCCTGGTGGAAGAGCTCCGTCCTGCAGGCCCTGCAGAACTGTACAAGGTCCTGCAGGGTCCTGGTCTCCGCCCTGGTTGCAGCAAGCCAGGCCTCCTTGGAGCCTGGAATAACTAGGCGATGTTGTGCCCCAGACCGTACTGCTCTTTGGGCTATATACGGGGAAAGGCAGTCCCTCAGGTATGTCAGACCCTGGCCATATAGGGCTTTAAAGCTAAGAACCAGCACTTTGAAGCGAACCCTGTATGATATCAGCAGCCAGTGCAGCGCTTTCAGCACAGGCTGGATGTACTCCCATCTAAGGAGACCCACCAACAGCCTGGCTGCAGCATTCTGCACTAGCTGCAGCTTCCAGATTTCCGACAAAGGCAGCCCCATGTAGAGAGTTTTACAGTAGTCTAGCTTCAAGGTGACTTTTGCATGGATCACTGTAGCCAGGTCGTTGCGGTCGAGGAAGGGAACCAACTGCCGAATAAGCCTAAAATGGTAAAAGGCCGACCTGGCAGTGGCTGCCACCTGGGCCTCCATAGTCAGGGAGGAATCCAGGTGCACTCCCAAACTCCTAACCTCTGGCACTGGCACCAAAGGCACCCCATCGAAGGTTGGGAGAGGGATCCCCAACCCTGAACCACCCCGGCTCAGGCACAGGACCTCAGTCTTCATTGGGTTCAGCTTTAGCCGACTCAGTCTGAGCCACCCAGCTATGGCTTGCAAAGCCCGGTTCAGGTCTTCTGGGCTGGAGTCAGACCAGCCGCCCAACATCAGATAGAGCTGGGTGTCATCTGCATATTGATGACACCCAAGCCCATACCTCCGGACAATCTGGGCAAGAGGGTGTATATAGATGTTAAACAACATTGGGGAGAGCACCGCCCCCTGAGGTACACCGCATTCAAGCAGGTGTCTTCGGGACTGCTGCTCCTCTAGCACCACCCTTTGTCCCCGACCCTGGAGAAAAGAGGCAAGCCATTGAAGGGCAAGCCCCTGTATCCCCATGTCAGCGAGGCGGTGAGTCAGCAGCTGGTGGTCGACCGTGTCAAACGAAGCCAGCAGATCTAACAACAGCAGTGCTGCCACTCCACCTCGATCCAGATGCCTCCGGAGGTTGTCAGTAAGTGCGACCAGTACTGTCTCCGTCCCATGTCCTGGCGAAAACCAGATTGGAGAGGATCTAGGATGGAAGCGTCATCCAGGAAGCTCTGTAGCTATATCGCCACCGCCCTCTCAATTAATTTGCCCAAATAGGGCAAATTGGATACCAGCCGATAGTTGGCCAATTCGGTCGGGTGCAAGGTTGGTTTTTCCAGGAGAGGGTGAACCATCACTTCCTTGAGTGCCTCAGGGAACTGTCCCTCAGAGAGGGACTTGATAATCTCTCTCAAGGCACCTTGAAACCCCTCGTGGCCCACTTTAATGAGCCAGGACCGGCACGGATCAAGGCTGCATGTGGTTGGGCACACAGATACGAGAAATCTGTCGATTTCCTCCAAGCTGAGTGGGCTAAAACAATCCAAACCCAGAACTGAAGACGTGTAAGGGGCCTCGAGTTCACTCACTGTTTCAACTGTGGTGGGGAGGTCGCAGCAGAGCACCAAGACTTTACTTGCGAAATAGCTCACAAATGCCTCACAGCCAATATCCAATTCCCTAACATTTTGCTGCCCTGTGGCAGAGTTGTTAAAGACCGAATCATTCTAAAATCTGGGCGTGAGCTTGCAGACGCAATCCTGGCCACATAGAATTATCTCTTTGTGGCCTTGACTGCTATCTCAAAGGATCTCATAAGCGTCCTATAGGATGCTCTTGTTGCCTCGTTGTGAGCACGGTGCCACCGTCTATCTAGCCATCTCAGCTCTTGCTTCATAAGCTGCAGCCCCTGGGAATACCAAGGGGCCTGCCTGGAGTGAGGGCACAGAGGGTGCCTGGGAGTGATCTCGTCGAT
>NW_015173735.1:0-3278 GCF_001447785.1 Gekko japonicus
TGGAAGAGCGCAAAGCCCTTTGGGGGCTGCGTTGGGAGAGAGGGTCCTGCAGATATGTTGGTCCCAGTCCAATAGGGCTTTAAATGTAAGAACCGAGACCAGAGGGTCCTGCAGATATGTTGGTCCCAGTCCAATAGGGCTTTAAATGTAAGAACCAAGACCTTGAACTTGATCCAGAATTCAACTGGGAGCCAGTGTAGCTGGCACAGCACTGGATGTATATGTGTTCTCAGTGGCGTCCCTGTGAGGACATGTTTTGCTGCATTTTGGACCTGCTGCAGTTTCTGGATCAGTCTCAAGGGTAGCCCTGCATAAAGCAAGTTACAGTAATCCAGCGTGGAGGTAACTTTTGCATGAATCACTGTAGCCAGGTCACAGGGGGAAAGGTAGGGGACCAATTGCTTGACCTGCCATAGATGGGAAAATGTAGATCTTGCAACTGCTGTGACTTGGGCCTTCATTGAAAGTGGGCCATCCAAGAGCACACCCAAACCCCTTACTTCTGGTGCAGATTTTAAAGGCACCCTATCTAAAATTGGGAGCCAGATCCCTGACCCAATTGCCTTGCAGCCCAGGTGCAGGACCTCTTCTTCGTTGGATTCAATTCCAGTTGACTCTGTTTTAGCCATACAGCCACGGCATTCAAACCCTTGACTAAAATGTATGGGGCAGTATCCATCCATTGTCAGATACAGCTGGGTGTCATCAGCATACTGGTGACAACCCAGCCCAAACCTTTGGACTATCTGGGCGAGGGGGAGCATATAGATGTTAAATAACATAGGGGAGAGGATTGCCCCCTGAGGGATGCTGCATACCAAAGGGGGTAACACGGTGATGTCCTCTCCCCAAGCACCAGCCTCTGTCCCCAACCATAGAGAAATGAGAATAGCTACTGCAAAGCTGTCCAAGGTATCCCCATGTCAGTTGTAAAAGTGGGAAATCTCCAGGCCCCACCTGGAGCCACATTGCATGCTTGCCGTCCCCCCCATTTTCAAATGATGGCACTCAGGTGAGTCTGCACCATGCTTAGCTTGAGGAACAGTGGCACAATGAAGAGGCAGATTGGCAAAGCAAGGACTTTTGGTGGCACAAGGAGGTTAAGACATCTGGGCAGGCAGGCAGCAGCAGGACCTTGAGGTAGATTCGCTTGGATGGGGGATGACATTTGGAGAGCAACAGGCAAGCAAGGGAGTGCAGACTGTAAGGGAACATTTGGCACAGCAGGTCAGGCATTGGGAGGACAGAGGAAGGCAAAGTCCTACTTCACATCCTTCAGGACTGGGATTCTTCACACATGTATATAATCCTTTCACACACATATAATCCTAGTGGCTACAGCTTGCAGTCAGTCAAGAAAGGCCAGTGCCTGTCTCCCTGCACGGAACACCGGGCTGAGTCTATGCCCAAAGAAAATGCTGCCTGCCTTGTAAAAATGAAACCAATAGAGGCAAAGATGGCAATAATTACAGAAAAATGAAAGAAAATCAGAGGGGGGGGTGTAGGTTGTAGGCTGTTTAGGTGCGGGATTTGTTTCATTGCCATATTAATTACAATATTAATGAAGCACCCCATTTTTGTAGCTTGTGTGATTAATAACAAAGGAAATGTGCATGTCTCTTGCTTATACTGTTCTGTAATATATGAAGCAGAAGCATCTAGTGAAAGCATCAGACAGCCCGGTTAAAGCAAACATGATTAACCTGTGAAATTCAAAGCAGAGCTAGGCCATTTTTTTCCCTGAAAAATTTCCTACTCCTTTTTTTCTGGAATGGACCACCCCCAAAAAAAGAAAGAAAGAAAAAGAAAGCATGAAAAATTGGAGATGGATGGATGGCTTGCCCTGCCATTTCTTATATCCTCTGTTTGATGGCCAAACTATATGTTACAAAGGAAACCCACGATGGCTTTTTCTGTAATGCCTCCTGGAGTTGCTATTAGGGGGGAAAGACAAGTATCCAATTTCTGTCAGAAAAGCAGTATAGGATGGGGAGGATTAACTCTTTGACCCTGATCCAAATCCCTCCCTCCATGTCAGAAGATCTCATCATGGATCTCTTATATCATATGTGGCTTGGGCCTGAGCTATATATAACTGACAGTTAAAGTCTTGCTGGAATAAGGATAATCAGGCCATTGGCTTGATCAATGTGTTCTTCCACTACTCCGTATTAAAGAAAACCAGAAGATCCTGTCATTTTCCTAGACCTGGATGACTTGATACTTCTTATTTCAGTAATTATGGTGCCACATTAAAAGATTTGTTCAAAGTGACTTGAGCAAGCCCTTGGCAAGCTACATAGACCTTCCTCTCTGCACACAAAATGTTGGCTAGCACAGCACTGCCCTGTATCTGTTAATGACTCACGTCTCATGGCAATTAGGTAATGACTGGAAATAAATGATGTCTCTGCAAAATTCCAGTATTTTCAGCAACAGCTGGTCATCTCTTGAGAGCCACCCAACCCCATGCTTGCTACATGATCAGTTAGCTAGATGAATTAACTATGGTGTAAATGGGATTATATTTATTAATCTTTGGCCATGGTCAGATTCTGGAAGAGGCTTGACACCCACAACTTCTGATAGGAAATTTAAAAGATCCAAGTTCTTATCTGTGTTATTCTTGTCTCAACATTTTCTTAAGCAATTAAATCATAACTTGTGGATTAGCTGTGTACTTTGTTACACTCCGCACCCAAAATGGTATACAACATTAAAATTAGGGATGAACAACTTTCACCCATTGTATTATTGATCTGAAATTACTTTTTGTACTTTGTTCTACTCCTCTTTAATTCTGGTTTAAGGAGAATTTCTAAAATCAGTTCCAGAATTGGTTCATGCACTTAGCCACAACTATCAGGTCCTTTGCATCTCCTCCCCCATCCCATTACCAAAGAGCAGGTACATGCTAATAAAACATTGCAAACAAGGAGAAAAGAACAGAAGTCAAGATTGCTGATATTGTATATAGGAATGCATCCTAATTCGTGTTTGTGTCGTGTTTCACTGATGCACATACACACTCCTGCACATTGGTAAAACACTATACAAAGGGAATCTAGATACAACTGTATCTATAGTCATCTCAAGATACCATGGGGATTTTTTGTAGTGGTTTTGCTCCTGAATGTCAGTAACATAGATTGGAATAAAGATGCACATGTATTAAAATGTGCAGTGAACTGCAGCAATCTGGCCACCTGGATTCATGCCCTTTTAACTTCAATTATGTAATCCACCTAAAGGTAAAGGTAAAGGTTTCCCTTGCTCAA
>NW_015173735.1:6535-9030 GCF_001447785.1 Gekko japonicus
GCTCAGAGGGTCAGGGGGCCTGCGCTGCCAAGGAAGTTGGGGGGCCTTAGCAGGGGGGCTTGTTACTCCCAGAATGCCGTTCCTGTGCGTTCCTCCTCAAAATGACCCCTGGTTGAGGTTCCTCAAAGCACCCTCACACTGGTCCTGTCCTGTTCATCAACAATTTTGCTGTGCTTGTGCTCCGTCCGTTATTGCTGTGCACCAATTTTGTTCATAGACAATAGGGCCGTCGGGGGGGGGGGGACACACTGTAGAGGCAGCTCCTTTGGCCAGCAGAGACAGGGGTCGTAGTCTCGGCTCGCCCAGCCACCAGGAGATTGTTAGGCTGCCAGCCCTATCTCTGCTGCCTTGGCTCGCCTGACCATCCTCACCCAGCATCTGAAAATAGCACCCGGGCATGGTGCTCAAGTGTGCCCTAAGGAATGTTCCATGAGACAGCAAGGCAATGATTGCTCATTTGTTTAGGGCCTTCTGAGTGACCACGATGGTTCGTGCACTGCATGCACAGTCTACTGCTGGCCCACTGTAATGCTGGCATACTGTAGTGTATGCTGACCACCACCAGGGGCCAGCGAACAGCCAGAGCTTGATTCTGGAAGAACAATAGGGACTAGGCTCCTAGTCCCTCCACTGGGGAACCAATGGGAACCATGGCGGGAGATTCAAACCCACCAATGGTGACCAGGGGTGTGTCCCCAGGTATGTATATAGTTGGCCTGCCGGCCGTTTGTTCCTTGTTCTTGTTGTGTACCAAATAAAGCATGCCATGCACCACGTCGTTGTCAGTCATTTATCCATGCGGCAACCCACTACATAACACATACGTTTTTTAAAAAAAGGAATCACCACCCACCCCGCCCCAAGACAAACTGGCTAGGTGAGTGGGTCATTGCAAAATGGCATAGGCTTCGCAGACTAGTGAAAACGTGAGATCACGTCATTTCAGAAAATAAGTGTGTGTGTGTGTGTGAACAGCTTTCAGAAAGAACAGGGAAAAACAAAGCAAAAGCAGGAAGGCCAGGATATTCTTGTCTCAACATTTTCTTAAGCAACTAAATCATAACTTGTGGATCAGCTGTGTACTTTGTTATACACAGCACCCAAAATGGTATACAAAATTTAAATTAGGGATGAACACCTTTCACCCATTGTATTATTGATCTGAAATTACTTTTTGTACTTCGTCCTACTCCACTTTAATTCTGGTTTAAGGAGAATTTCTAAAATCAGTTCCAGAATTGGTTCATGCACTTAGCCACAACTATCAGGTCCTTTGCATCTCCTCCCCCATCCCATTACCAAAGAGCAGGTACATGCTAATAAAACATTGCAAACAAGGAGAAAAGAACAGAAGTCAAGATTGCTGATATTGTATATAGGAATGCATCCTAATTTGTGTTTGTGTCATGTTTCACTGATGCACATACATACTCCTGCACATTGGTAAAACACTATACAAAGGGAATCTAGATACAACTGTATCTATAGTCATCTCAGGATACCATGGGGATTTTTTGTAGTGGTTTTGCTCCTGAATGTCAGTAACATAGATTGGAATAAAGATGCACATGTATTAAAATGTGCAGTGAACTGCAGCAATCTGGCCACCTGGATTCATGCCCTTTTAACTTCAATCATGTAATCCACCTAAAGGTAAAGGTAAAGGTTTCCCTTGCTCAAAAGCTAGTCAAATCCGACTCTAGGGGGCGGTGCTCATCTCAGTTTCCAAGTTGAAGAGCCAGCGCGGTCCAAAGATCCAAGCCAGCGCTGTCCAAAGACATTTCTGCGGTCATTTGGCCGGCATGACTAAACACCAAGGTGCACAGAACACTGTAACCTTCCCACCGACCTAAGGGGGACTATAAATAATGTAAATAAATAAATAATAATAAGTAAAACAGCATTCTGTACAAAATTTTGTAATGGAACAATGGAGAAATGGGAACATATCAGTTCTGCTGCAGAAACTAGAGTATGTACTTAGGAACTGTGGTGTCTTCCAAACTGCAGCCCTGATCTGGGTTTTCCTCACTTCCAGAGCACCCTCCAATAATCGGTGCAATTATTCCACTCTGCCTGTTTTTATTGGCAGAGATTAAATATGCAAAGGAAGTGGAGCACTGATAGTTTAGAGAAAAATACGTAGGTTTATTTAAAGATGAACAAACTGCTATAGAACATAGAAGAGAGAGAGCCTTAACTGACTAGTCTAACTGTTGAAGGAGGAACAAGAAGAAGAAGGAAGCTCTGCTGGAGCATGAAGTCTCCAGAAGAGCCCATCAGGAGACAGCAAGGACAGTTTGAAAAAGTGGGAAGTCCTTAGTCTAGCTATGCTAACTACAAGTCCTTCAGCTGTCCACCTGTAGGATGATCTTCAGATCTTCTGCATAAGGCTGCACTTGCATAGACCTTGCATATTCCAACAGTTTTTATGCGGAATCTCTCCATGTGTGTATGTGTGGTACTTCCATTTACAGACTTTTCAGTTTTCGCTG
>NW_015173735.1:9228-21497 GCF_001447785.1 Gekko japonicus
CCCCTCACCACAACAGACACCCTGTGAGGTGGGTGGGGCTGAGAGAGCTCTGGCAGGAACTGCTCTTTTTCAAGGACAGCTGTGCCAGAGTTATGGCTTGCCCAAGGTCATCCAGCCAGGTGCAAGTGGAGGAGTGGGGAATCAAACCCGGTTCTCCCAGATTAGAGTCCGCACACTTAACCACTACACCAAACTGGCTGTGGGGGAAGGCAAGGAGAGGCCTGTGGGGCTGTTGGGTGGCAGGCAGGCAGGGAAAGGGCGGCGGCAGAGAGTCCTCCAGGCAGCTCAGAGGGTCAGGGGGCCTGCGCTGCCAAGGAAGTTGGGGGGCCTTAGCAGGGGGGCTTGTTACTCCCAGAATGCCGTTCCTGTGCGTTCCTCCTCAAAATGACCCCTGGTTGAGGTTCCTCAAAGCACCCTCACACTGGTCCTGTCCTGTTCATCAACAATTTTGCTGTGCTTGTGCTCCGTCCGTTATTGCCATGCACCAATTTTGTTCATAGACAATGTGTGCGTCGGGGGGCGGGGACACTGTAGAGGCAGCTCCTTCGGCCAGCAGAGACAGGGGCCACAGTCTCGGCTCGCCCAGCCACCAGGAGATTGTTAGGCTGCCAGCCCTCTCTCTGCTGCCTTGGCTCGCCTGACTACCCTCACCCAGCATCTGAAAATAGCACCCAGGGATGGTGCTCAAGTGTGCCCTAAGGAATGTTCCATGAGACAGCAAGGCAATGATTGCTCATTTGTTTAGGGCCTTCTGAGTGACCACGATGGTTCGTGCACTGCATGTACAGTCCACTGCTGGCCCACTGTAATGCTGGCATACATTTTTTAAAAAAGGAATCACCACCCCCACCCCCCGCCCCAAGACAAACTGGCTAGGTGAGCGGGTCATTGCAAAATGGCATAGGCATCGCAGACTAGTGAAAACCTGAGATCACGTCATTTCAGAAAATAATAAGAGTGTGGGGGGGGGACAGCTTTCAGAAAGAACAGGAAAAAACAAAGCAAAAGCAGGAAGGCCAGGGATTGCTGTTTGGAAATGAGGGGGGGAACTGGTACCGAAGGGAAATGAAACCGGAACTGTCAGGCTTTCTGGAAGACGGCTGTGCAGTCTGGAGGGAGATTCAGATGAGGAGGATTTTAGAACCATCCCTGACTAAAATAGCACGAATTCAGTTATACCAGTGAGCAAATAACATTCACATCATCATCCCAAATCAATACAAATCATTTTAAAAGCCTTAGCGATGTTATAAGAGCACTGGAATGCATCTCGAGCCAAGTCAGCAAGCAAAAAATGACTCAGGACATTAAAAGGCAGGAGAAATTCTGTTTAAAACGTGATCATGTAGAGCACGGCTTCAGGAAGTACATTCCACAATGCAATTGCCGCTATGGAGAACAGCAGCCTGCATGTCCTTGCTAGTGCCCCCTGGGTGAAAGACAGAATACAGCGGAGAGCACCCTTACAATTCTAGGGCAGGGGTCCCTAATGTGGTACCCATGGTACCTGCCAACCCCTTTCCCGGTGCCCACCAAGTGTTTTTAGAAAGTTGGCAGGACCAGGTGGGTCTTTTGTCTAGCAAGGCTTCTTACTGGCTATGGGAGATCTGATTGGCTGAACAGGGTTTTTTAAATTAAAAACAACAACAACGAATCCCAAAACACTTCAACAGCAGCTGGCACCACAGCACAAGGATCTTCACTGTCTGAGTGAAGATAACCTGCGTGTATGGAAGGAGATATTTTAAAAGAATATGTGCATTTTAAAAGGCACCCTGTTAATCCTGGGTCAGCTGCCGCAAGTAATTGACTTTCTATTGCACCTAAGGATGTTACAGTGCTATTAAACGAGTAGAGTTTATGGTCTGTGGGAGTGAGCCAGAACATTCAGCAGCTGTGCTGATTATAATCAGAGACTGGAGACCCAGGGACAGACATTTCATCTTACTTCAATTTTGTGCTTTTCTGATGAAAACATTTTGAAACAGGATACAATACTGGATCCCGGTCACATGTTTTTCACACGTCCTACACATCCTACAATATATACTGTTCTCCATGATGTGCTTTGTTGAACTATGGTTTGGTACTATACATATATGCATCACATTTTACTGCATAGATATGTTCCAGTGTTTAAATACATACCACTTACACTTTCTATAAAGGTAAAGGTAAAGGTTCCCTTGCTCGAAAGCCAGTCGAATCCGACTCTAGGGTTGTGGTGCTCATCTCCGTTTCAAAGCCGAAGAGCCAGCGCTGTCCGAAGACGTTTCCGTGGTCATGTGGCCGGCATGACTAAACACCAAGGCGCACGGAACGCTGTTACCTTCCCACCGAAGTGGTCCCTATTTATCTACTTGCAATTTCTTGCTTTCGAACTGCTAGGTTGGCAAGAGCTGGAACTAGAGACGGGAGCTCACTCCGTCATGCGGCAACTCGGGTCTCGAACTGCTGAACTACCGACTTTCCACAGCCTGCAGTTCAGCATCTTAACCACTTGAGCCACCGCCTGTCTTTAATATACGTTTAATACTTTTTAGGGAGTGAAGGTGGCATGGTATAGCCTGATCTTGTCAGATCTCAGGAGCTGAGTAGGTTCGGCAGGGAGAGAGACACCAAGGGAAGGGCGGGGTATAAATCCAATCTCTTCTTCTCTTCTCATCTTCTTCCGTCATGCGGCACCTGGGTCTTGAACTGCTGAACTACCGACCTTCCACAGTCTGCAGTTCAGCGTCTTAACCAATTGAGCCACCGCCTGTCTTTAATATACGTTTAATACTTTTTAGGAAGTGAAGGTGACAATGGTATAGCCAGGGCCGCCTCACCCACTAGGCAAACTAGGCATTCGCCTAGAGCGCAGGGCCATGGATGGGGCACGGAACTGTGCCTCCCCCCCACCAAAAGCCGATGTGCCATTGCTGCTCCCAGCCGCATGGCATGGGGCGCACGAAAGGGGAGTGCAAGGTGAGCGCTGCCGGTTTGGGAAGCCACTGCTCTCCCCTGCTCTGCCACTGAGGCAGCCGCATCCCCAGCCAGCCCCACATTCCCTGCCCGAGCACTGCCGGCTGCCGCAACAGCTTCCTCGGCGGCAATGGCGCCTCTCAGACCGGCCTGTGAGGAATTGCCACGAAGCCGGGCGCTGCTGCTGGAGTTGGAGGCCCTGTGCTGCAAGGAGCGCCCCCCGCTGCACTGGCCCCAGCTCTTCTAGCAAGAGGCGCACAACCTGCAGGTGCTGCTGCAGGCTGAGCGGGGCAAGCAGGTGCGCCTAGAGGCTGAGTGCGACCGCCTGCACCAGACCTGCAGGCCGCGGCCAGCTGCGCAAGCGCTGCACCCAGGATGCTGAGAAGATGCTGCACAGTGGCAGAGGAATGGTACTGCTCCAGGTTCGCCTAGGTGGCCCAGCTGGCCGGCTGCAACCAGGAAGCTGCGTGTACCGGCTCCAGCTGCCGGCCCGCTCAGCCGAGATTGAGGCCCTCCACAGCAGCGGCAACTCACTGCACAGGCAGCTGAGGAGCCTCGATTGGGAGCAGAGCACCCAGGTGGCCTGCTGCCAGGTAAGGGCGGTGCACGGGACCCGGCGGGGAGGCTGCAAAGTCAGGGCAACAGCTCGCTCTTCCCTCCCCCACAGGATGGGCCTTTGGGGGCAGCTGAGAACAGCCAATGGCCCGTTGCTGGTGCCTTCAGGCCTTCCTTTCCGACCCTCCTTATTCCCCACGCCAGGACTCCCCACTCGGGCTTCAGCTGACCCCTTTGCCCCACTACATGCACCTCTCTGCTTGCCTGGGAACTTTGAGGGAGCCTCTGTTGCCCGCCCCCCCCCCCCAAGAGGCGGCCAGCTGGGAGATCTCCAGGCCCCACCTGGAGGTTGGCATCTGCATTGAGTGGGTGCCACAAGGCAGCCTCGCCTAGGGCACAAAAACACCTTGAGCCGGCCCTGGGTATAGCCTGATCTTGTGAGATCTCAGAAGCTGAGTAGGTTCGGCAGGGAGATCACCATAGAAGACACTGCCAAGGAAGGCCATGGCAAAGCACCTCTGCTTCACAGTTGTCTTGGAAACCCCTTGTTGGAGTCCCCATAAGTCAGCTGTGACTTGATACCACTTTACACAGAGAGAAAGAGACACACACACAGAGTTGTTTATAATAGTGTATAGAGTGTGGTACTCTTTTGGGTTTTGGTGTTAGTACAAACTGTGTTCCTCCTTTACTGCTTACTTTACTTCCTGACATTTTGTGGTTGGCTCTGCCTCCTGTGGCAACCATTTTGTGGTTGTGTGCACCACCCCGCATCAGAATTCTAAAACTGCTCACAAGCATTGCTCCCTCTAAGTTGTGGAATCTTGTGAGCAATAATTCCACTTTGTGAGCTACTGGCATTAAAGTTGTGAGCGAGCGATTTGGCTACTGCATAAATTAGTTTGCTCTGGAGCCAGCCTTCCTGAGCTAAGAAAAAAATGTGTGAGCCAGAGGCTAATAAACTGTCAGCTAGCTCACACTAACGCAGCTTAGAGGGAACACTGCCCACAAGCACAAAAATATTGGGGACCCCTGCTCTTGGCAGATGGGGAAGGACTTACAGGAAATATGCTTTACCATTATAGATACTGCTTCAGTACTTACAAAACAGGTTTAAGCACAAAGCAATTTCTTGGCATTGGTTTTACTGTACGAAAAATGTAAGACACAGTTTACCCAATAAATAACACAGTAACCAAATGATCACATTTTGCTTATGAAAGCTGTTGATGAGCCTTATTACTTTCTTCTAACCATTACAGTGGTAAAAATAGTCATGAAAGTGTTGGTAATCAACTTTTTCATGGACTATTGCTTCATTATCATACCATTTTGTTTTATGGGTCCTGTATTGTGTTGAAAGTGAATGCTTGAACTACTCGATAGCGGTTTTAGGTAAAGCTTCATATCAGCAAGAAGGCAAAGGACAGAAGGTTAGAACTTGCAATGAGGCCTAAAGTCGATATGCTTAGGGATTTTGTAGATTGTGGATTTTATTTTGTTTCTTTGAAGAAGTGTTTATATTTGTGGTCAGTTCTCTGCTTTTTGTTGTTGGCTTTGTAGATTTGTTTGCACTGTATATGCATATTGTATGGTTTTTGTATCTATGTCATATGGCATTTATAAGCTTAATCTGTCACTTATGCAAATACATAATGTATCTGACTTACTGATATACAAATTATATTGGAAAATGCATATGGTTTGCAGTAATCACTTCATAGAGGGAACTGTGTGAAAAGAAATCTTATGGGCATGATGCAAGATGCCATTTTGGTTTGCACAACAGTAATGGCATCAAGCCAGCATGTGTTCAAATCTCATTTTAAAACAGGTTTTTAAAAGGATTTTATATGATTTCATTCTCTGGAATGTTTTTATTGACCTGCCTAAGCTCACAGAATCAGCATTAATGTCAGATGGCCATCTAGTTTCTGCTTAAAAACCTCCAAAGAAAGCGAGCCCACCACCTCCTGAGGAAGCCTGTTCCATGAGGAACTGTTCTAACTGTCAGGATGTGTCTTCCTTATGCTTAGTCAAAAACTTTTTTTATATTATCTTTATTTTCATTTTCCACAATATTCCACAATCCATACATCTTTCTTACTACTATGGAGCCATTACCCACTTGCATTAATCCACTCATATAGACGCCCCTATCTTTCTGCAAATATTTTCTCATCCTTCCCCTGAAGGATAAGGCTTAATTTGTCCATCTCTGCCAAATCAAGTATTTTATGTATTAACTCTTCTTGTTTTGGGATATACTCTTGTTTCCAAAACCTGGCTAATAGCATTCTTGCAGAAGTGAGTATATTTATGACCATATATTTATCTTTTATTTTGTAGTTTTCCGGCAACATATTTAGTAGTACAATTTCCGGAGTCAGGTCAATTTTAACATTAGTTATTCCCAAGATTATTCTTTGTATCATCTTCCAGTATTCCTGTACTTTTATACAGCGCCACCACATATGAAAGAAAGTACCAACATTATTGTTACATTTCCAGCAGTTTCTAGGGAGGGATGGGTTACATTTAGCTAGCCTTTCTGGAGACCAGTACCATCTGTGATATACTTTATATATGTTTTCCTTATAATTCGTACTTCTTGTGTAGTTTAACGATTTCCAGGTTTTTATCCAGTTTTCTACTGTTATGTTATGCCCAATATCTTTTGCCCAGCATTCCATTACCTTATTAGGGGCCTCTACTTGAGTCCGTTCACTTAATAATATTTTATACAGTTTCTGGATCATCTTATCACTGCTTGACGCCCAGATTTTATCTAGCTGAGATTTACCATCTTCGAATCCTACTCTCACATCTATAGAATACCTAGAGTTTAGCTGTGTTATTTCCCACCAGGATAGATCGATCTCATGTTGGGATAGCAGCCTCTCTTTTGATTTATTGTTCTTATCTAACAAAGTGTCATAACTTACTCTGTCACATGCCTTGACGAGTGATGGCTTAACGAAAGCTTCCAGTGGTGACACCCATCTTGGTATCATATCATAGTGTTTTTCTCTAATTCCGTTCCAAACCCACATCAGAGCTCCTCTTAAAATATGATGCTTAAAGTTGTAATGCACTCTATCTTTGCCATACCACAAGTAGGCGTGCCATCCCATTTTCAAATCATGGCCTTCTAATTTCAAATTTCTGATATTGTTAAAACTAATCCAATCCTTAATCCAACTCAAAGCTGACGCTTGGTAATATAATTTCCAGTCAGGCCTGTCTGCCTGCCTGAGTCAAAAACTTTTTTGATTGAATTTCAATCCATTAGTTCTGGTCTGGCCATCTGGGGCAACAGAAAACAACTCCATTCTCTATATGACAGCCCTTCAAAATACTTGAAGATGGCTATCATATCACCTCTGAGTCATCTCCTTTCCAGGCTAAACATACCCAGCACCTTCAACATTTCCTCATAGGACTTGATCTACAGACCCCTTACCATCTTTGTTGCCCATCTTTGGACATATTTCAGCTTGACAACATACTTAAACTGTGGTGCCCAAAACTGAACACAGTACTCCAAATGAGGTCTAACCAGAGCAGAGTAAAGTGATACCATTGTTTCATGTGATTCGGACACTATATTTCTGTTGATGCAGTCCAAAATCATATTTGTCTTTTTATCTACTGCATCACACTTCCGACTCATGTTCAGTGTATGGTCTACTAAGACCCCTAGATCCTTTTTGTATGTACTACTGCCAAGACAAGTCTCCCCCATCCTATAATTATGCATTTGATTTTTCCTATTGAAATGCAGAAATGATGTCTTGCTATCACCCGACGGAATTTTTTTTTAAAAAAATTTCTCCCACTGGTTGCAGCTTTGGTAGAAGGAAATGAAAGCCAGGAGTGGGCATCTGGCAACCCTATCAAATGGTCTTTATATTTTTAGACCCAAGAGCCAGGAATCTCTTCCAACTAGGATTTTAATTTTCCTGACAGCCAAAATACAGGTAGAATAATCTGTCTGACAGGGGAACAGGCATGATCAGAAAGGGAAGGGAGGATAGGGTGTTGTTTTAATTTCAACAGCCCAATAGCTCCAGAGCCCAACAATGATGAGCCGAGTATATAAAAGCAATATGCACCAGATATCCAAGAGACAAGTTTGAATTCTGCTGAGCTGCTGTTACTGAATTACACTGTACACATGTATCTGTATGACGGAAACAAACCCTTTTGGAAGAGAGTCATACAGTTAAGGAAGAATGTGAATATCACAACACCAAAGTCAACGGAGGTAGTACCATTAGCTGGGTGCCATCAGTGGGGTACCATGATTAGCTCAGTAAGAAAAGTAAACCAATGAGAAATAAGAATAATGGGTTTGGATTCCAGCTCTGGGAGAGGAAATCTAGGATCTTCATAAGAAGTACTGTTGGCAAGAAGAAGAAGAAGAGAAGAACGGTAATTTTAGATGGAAAGGGTAGACAGCAGAATCAGAACCACTCTGTAGGACAACATTCTAACTACACAGTCACAGAAACAGAAACAGCCAAAAGCAAGCCTTTGTGGTCTTCCAGGGGTGCATCCTATAGAGGAGGCACTATGGTAGTGGTAGAGTACATCCAGAAGGTCCCAGATACAATTCCCAGCATCTACAGTTAAAAGAATCAAGAATCATAGACCTTTATTGGCATAACACAGCAGCAAAGAGAACAATGAAACAAATAGAAAATAAATAGCATGAAGTAATAGATTATAACAATTTACACCAAGCTGCACCTACAAGGAATCGTTTTTATAAACTTCTCGGAAATAATAAACTCAGTTGAGAATATAGCAATTCTAAAACATTCTAAAAAATACAAGGGGGTTAAGGCTTGTTCGCCCTTACCCTAAGCTTCCAAACATAGGCTAAGAATTCAGCAACAGACAAGGTAATTGCTGGGAACTTAGACAATAAAATGTTAAGGTCATTGTCAGTCAGGTTCCTTGTGGTAGGTAAGTGGGGACTAATCAGATAGCTACGCATAGTAGAATATTGAGGATATTAAAATACAGTTATCAAAATTCCACTTTGAACAGTTGGTCTTGCTTACACTCCCATATATACTAGGAAATAAGATGCTTAGGATCACTACAAATTGGACTGAGGCATACCACAGCTTTCGGTTCCAAAACCATTACCCTTGTGGTGGTGTTTCAGTCATTTTCAGTCTATAATTAAACTGTTCCAAATTGTTGGCTACGTTTCCTTCTATCTGAAGGTAATGAACTGTGTAAATGGGCTGCCTAATGCAACTCAACTCTAATCCCATTATTAAAGGAAAAGATGTTGCTCTGTATCTCTAAGCACTTGGTCCTGAGAACATAAGAACATAAGAGAGGCCATGTGGGATCAGGCCAATGGCCCATCCAGTCCAGTATTCTGTGTCACACAGTGGTCAAAACCCAGGTGCCATCAGGAGGTCCAACAACAGGGCTAGAAGCCTTCCCACTGTTGTCCCCCAAGCTCCAGGACTACAGAGCATCACTGCCCCAGGCACAGTGTTCCATCTATACCTTGTGGTTAATAGCCATTGATGGATCTCTGCGCCATATGTTTATCCAGTCCCTTCTTGAAGCTGTCTATACTTGTAGCTGCTACCACTTCCTCAGCAGTAAATTCCATGTGTTAATTACTCTTTGGGTGAAGAAGTACTTCCTTTTATCTGTTCTAAGCCTACTGCTCATTAATTTCATTGAGTTCCCACAAGTTCTTCTACTGTGAGAAAGGAAGAAAAGTACTTCTTTCTCTGCCTTCTCTGTCCCATGCATAATTTTGTAAACCTCTATCATGTCATGCCTCAATTGTTACTCCAAACTAAAGAATCTCAACCTATCTTCGTAAGGAAGGTGTTCCCTCCCCTTAATCATTTTAGTTGCCTTTTCTGCACCTTTTCCAATGCTCTAATATCTTTTTTGAGGTGCAGTGACCAGAACTGTACACAGTATTCCAAATGAGGCCACATCATAAATTTATACAGGGGCATTATGATACTGGCTGATATGTTTTCAGTCCCCTTCCTAATAATCCCCAGCATACCATTTGCCTTTTTTATTGTGGTCACACAATAAATCGACATTTTCAGTGAGTTATCTACCAGTGAGTTATCTACCATGATTTCAAATCTCTCTCCTGATCAGTTACTGTCAGTTCAGACCCCATCAACATATGTTATAATTAGGATTTTGGGCTCCAGTGTGTATTACTTTGCACTTGCCCACATTGAAACTCATTTGCAACATTGATGCCCACTCGCCAAGCCTCAACGGATCCCTCTGGAGCACCTAAAATTTTATTGGTCTTCAAGGTGCTACTGGACTAGACTTTGTTCTTAAGATATAAGGTACCTCCTTAAGTAGTTTGTTATTTAGTATTCTTTCTCTGTCAGAAGACACCACAGTTATTTTGAGTAGCCTCAACAATAGCTGACATTGCATATTGTAGATAAAAAGGTATGACGCTTGGCATACTAGTACAGACTTCATTTGTACAAACAAGTGCTAATTCCAACTCTAAAAAATTCATTTCATTTCTAATTTGGGTTTTAAAATGTACGGAAGAATGAAGTTCTCAGATAAATCTGTGACTGAGCCTAGTGAATTTACATATTTTAATGAGAAACATAGCTGAATTGTAATTTAAATGTACCACTCAGCATTACCTCTGAAATTACCAACATAAGAAAAAAATAAAAATGAGTGACATTAATTGGGCAAGAAATTCAGTTATAAACTGATTTCTCTGCTCTTTTTTTCCTAGCATTTGAAATGTTTGTATCCAGAATTTTAGGTCACTGGTTGAAAGAACAAAGTACCTATTTAATCTAATCCCACTCATTGGTTTACATGGTGGATTTTTGTTAGGATAGTCTTGGTCATGATCTTAGTAACATTCTTAAAACTTTAGCAAATTTTATTTCATTTGCCATGCTCATGATGACAGAAGAATCACACATGGCTCATGTCTTTTAGTACAAGAGAAAATATGCTTGATGCAGTACTATTTGGTTCATAATGGTTAGATTTAACGTTTTGATTTTTCAAATGTTCCTTTTGCTATATAAATCACTCAACACAGTCCCAAGACCAGGCCATAACTCACTTAGGACAGCAACTAAGGCCCATGCTGGAGATACATTGACTTATCTGGAGATATAGCTGCATAGCTGCCCACTTATGTTTGCTGTGTCAATGTAAACTGGGTGCTGGTATGGTTGCATTAGCATGCGGGCTGGAAATGAGCAACCAGCCTTCAACCCATGACCTAGCAGTGGCATAATGTTATGGCAGTGAAAACACTGTTGTGAGTATAAATACTTCCATCAAACTCAATAAGAGTGAAAAACAAAGTCTCCATCTGCATCCCACCATCTCTACACATCCATGACACAGCTTAGCATATGAAATAAGCCTGTGACCTGTCAAAGAAATGCAGGGCTATTTTTGGGCAGGAACGCACAGGAACGGAGTTCCGGCTGGCTCCTGAGTTGGCCACACCCAGCAGGAACTCATTAGCATAATAGGCCACACCCAACAGCAGAAACTTATTAGGACTGGCTACATTAGAGGTGTGTGGACTAACATGCAAAGGAGTTCCTGCTACAAAAAAGCCCTGGGTTTTGACAACAAACAAGGTAAACAGAACAAGCAAAAGGTGGGTGTGGCGGGATAACCACACTTCTGGTAACATGGGGGTGCGGCCTAATGTGCTAATGAGCTGTGCTGTCAGAGGGTGTGGCCAACATGCTAATGAGTTCCTGCTGTTGGGTGTTGCCTATTATGCTAATGAGTTCCTGCTGGGCTTTTTCTACATAAAGAGCCCTGCTTCCATCAAACTCAATAAGAGTGAAAAACAAAGGCTCCATCTGCATCCCACCATCTCTACACATCCATGACACAGCTTAGCATATGAAATAAGCCTGTGGCCTGTCAAAGAAATGTGTAGCTTGCGTTGTAGTTTTATGTGTTTCAAGTAAGTGAGTCGCAAATGGGAGCACTGCCACAGCTAGCACTGATCTAGCTAGCACTGATCCACCGAGTCCAAACCTCTTGTACTGGAGTGAGTGAACAAGAGGGCAATTTCACACATTACATTTGTATATGAATCTTTCCCAAATAATTATCTCCAAACCATCTGCAGCAAAACATTATATTCATACACCAGACTCCTGAAGAAGGTGGAGAAATGCAGTGAGGAATAAAGTCTTCCATAAGATTTATGTTTTGATGCTAGTCAGACCAGGAGGAATGGAAAGGAGAAACTGACTGTTTGCTGATGTGTTTTCATATAGGATTTCTGCCATTGTGATGTTCTTTAACATATACTGGTTTAGTGTAAAGAATCAATAGTGCATGAAATTACTTTAACTTTCATGTAGTTTCCCGCCCGCCCCCCTTCACGCTGAGGGGAGTTATAAAGCTGCAGATACTAGCAGAGGAGATGCAACTAATGTTGGATGTATTGTTCATAGTGCTTGTATTTTGGCCACACTTTTTGTTACATTGTTTCTCTTCCCCCCACCCACGCACACAAATAAATTGAGAGCACACTTCAAGCATCTGAGAAGAGGAACAACTAGAGATTGTGTCTAGGATATCTGTGATCTGTTTTCCTCAGTGCTCTAAAAATATGAATAGAAGCTACAAGTGGGGGGCATTGCGGGGAGGGGGCATTCCCCCACTTTTGCTTCCTTCCCTCTCTCCCATCTTCTCCTTCCTCTCTCCCTCCCTCCCTT
>NW_015173735.1:21726-24143 GCF_001447785.1 Gekko japonicus
TCTTTCTCTCTTTCTCTCTCCCTAGTCAATCCCCCCTTCTTTCTTCCCCCCAAGCGAATCCCCCCTTCTTTCTCCCTCTCTCTTTCCCCCTACCTTTGAGCCCGGCAGTGTTGGCAGTGCCTGGGAGCTGCTCCGAGCTTGGAGCAGCTCCCAGTGGTGGCCAGGTCCGGAGTCGCTCCTGGTGTCTGCCACGGCCAGGCCAGGCCTGGAGTCTCTCCCGGTGTTCCCCGCTGCTGTGGCTCTGCCTGGAGTCTCTGCTGGTGTTCTGCACTGCCACAGCTGGGCCTGGAGACTCTCCCGGCATTCCCCACTGCTGCATCCGGGCCCAGAGCAGCTTCTGGTGTTCCCTGCTGCTGTGGCTGAGCCTGGAGCCTCTCCTGACATTCCCTGCTGCCATGACCAGGCCCAGAGTGGCTCCCAGCACTCCCTGCCCCCGCAGCTGGGCCCAGATCGGCTCCACAGAATCAGCAGCACCCAGACGTGTGCAGACAACTTTTTTATTTTAGAGGGGAATTTAACCCCCCCAAAATACTTTATATATATAAAGTTTTCATATTTTTCTACAAACAAGAAAAACTTGTTTGGGGTAAGTATGCCCCCTATCTATGGATTTAGATATCCACACATAGGGGATTGTTGAGAATTAGATATATAGATAATAGAGTCTCATTTGAAGTGGAACTATGGGGGGGGGTGTTAACCTCTTCCCCAATGTAGTTTTGCTAATTGAAACTGACCTCTCCTCAGACCAGAAGGAAGGCAGTGCCTGGGGTAGGACTGTTTCCCTCAAGGGCAGAGCTGTTACTACATGCTTTGCCCTCCTTGGCATTGATGGGGAGGGAAGGTATAGCCTAATCTCATCAGATCACAGAAGCTAGGGTACTTGGATAAAAGACCACCAAGGAAGGCACTGCAGAGGAAGGCAATAGCAAACCATCTCTGCTTCTCACTTGCTTTGAAAGTCCCTTTGGGGCCACCATAAGTCTCTTGTGATTTGATGATACACATATACATACTATTTAATGGTTTTCTGTTGTTTTTAACACTGTAAATGGTTTTGAGTCCTCATTGGGTAGAGTAAAGTGGGTTAAAGTGTCTAAAATAAATAAACACAAAACTATTTGCTTCCAAGAGAGGAGAAAACCCTTTCCCCCCTTTGAGGGCCAATAACAGCATGGAGGAAGAAAGTCTTATGGTGGACTGATACCTTAGAAATGTTTAAAGTAAAATAAATGTAACAGTTGACTGCCAGCAAGTCTACTTCCACAGGGGCCACTGTTTTAACAAGACTTTATATCTTCCCTGTTTCTGGGTTGGTAACGGTTCAGGGTGGGGAAGCACTGGAAGTTTTTAGGGCCTTGATTTGACTCTGGGGCTGCAAGACCAGTTTATAAAATACAGAGTACACAGGTTGGGTCTAGGGTTCCCACCCTGGGTCTGTACAGTTGTCACACATGAGTTGCTTAGTTCCCCTGTACATTGCACCTGATTTGGATCATGAATGTGGCATGCATGAAAAGGGGGCTTCAGAATTTTCATGTGGGTTTCACCAATGGACCAAATAGTGCCCGTAGGACCATTTCAAGTCAGGAAAATGTGCATAGTAGTTGCAATCCAAATTGGGCACCACATGTGCAGGAACTGAGTCCCATCTGAGACAGGACACAGGGTGGGGCACCTTGCCAGCATTTAACATTGATCTAGAACCAAAAGGACAGTACCACCTGTTCTTCCTGAACTCACAAATTTGAGTCCACAACCAGAGACTGTGAAAATTCTTATTCCTTATTAGTCATAATAACATGCTGAGCTGCAGATACTA
This sequence comes from Gekko japonicus, assembly GCF_001447785.1. Classification (NCBI taxonomy): domain Eukaryota; kingdom Metazoa; phylum Chordata; class Lepidosauria; order Squamata; family Gekkonidae; genus Gekko; species Gekko japonicus. The sequence continues at coordinate 23,549 of NW_015173735.1, forward strand.
TGAAGTATGGTGGGAGAGGCAGAGATGGGATCTGTATCACGGATTTGGTGACCATGGCTTATACACTAAAAAAGAAATAACGCTTAAAACCTCAGGCTTTATTGTTAGATATTTCCCAGTGATTTTGGTTTAAACACACACCTCACCCCGATGACAGCTCTGTTTATATAATAGGATCTCTCTGGAGCTGTTCTGATTCCAAGATGCTGGACTGAAAAATAAATTGAGTAATGTTTTACTTTATTGTTTTTACAAATGTCACATTATTCTCTTTCGGCACTGAATCTTCTCTTTCATTTTGTGTCCCATATAAACTCTAGATATAGTTGTATGTCTTTGCCCTGTTCAGAAATAGGTAGATACAGAAGAGAAGAAGAAGAGATTGGATTTATAGCCCGCCCTTCACTACCCAAAGGAGTCTCAGAGCGGCTTACAAACTCCTTTCCCTCCCCTTCCCCACAACAGACACCCTGTGAGGTAGGTGGGGCTGAGAGAGCTCTTGACAGAAACTGCTCTCTTTCAAGGACAGCTCTTGTCAGAACTACGGCTTGCCCAAGGTCATCCAGCAGGTGCAAGTGGAGGAGTGGGGAATCAA
>NW_015173735.1:24225-41905 GCF_001447785.1 Gekko japonicus
TAGTAAACTCTTGCTTCAGTAATGCCATTGTGGCCCATGCTAGCATTATTAAAGCACTATGGCGCTAGAAGTGAAAGTGCTTTTCTGAAGCTGGCGGCCTCAAGCAACGCTGCCTTCAAGAGGAACAAGCAGCTGTTTTGGCAATGGCAGTCAGTCTGATTCCAGTTCCTGTGCCAATGGACATGGCAGATGACCACTTCAATAACTTTACTTTTTTTCTGGCTGTTCCTCTTGGCTCAAATCAAAAACATTACCATTTAAAAGCAATAGACTAAATCCCCCAAATAATCCAAGAGATACCTTTGGTTTTATACAGGGGTCATTTCGTAGAAAAAGAGGTGCAGGAACTCATTAGCAAAATCTTATTTGCATGTGCCACTCCCCCTGACATCACCGGAAGTGTGTCAGAGGGCAACACCCACTGCTCAGGCTCCACTGGACTGTTTTGGATTGCTAGCTATTGGGGGGGGGACGTGCAGATCTGTCCTCGCAGAGGAGGGAGAGCTTGTATCTGAATAAAACTTGGTCTTAAAGGTGCCACTGGACTGTTTTGGACTGCGGGGGCTCTGCAACTTACCTGGCTGCTTCTTGCTCTGACTGAGGGCTGCTGGGAGCAGGGGGTGGGGCTTGTTGCATGTGCCCACCCCCTGGGCTCTTTACTGCCGGAGCTCTGCTCCTGTGCGCTCCTGCAGGAAATGACCCCTGGTTTTATACCATTAAAAGCCCAGGTGAATTCTGTAACCTGCCTTGAGTCCCATAAGGGAAGAAAAGAGGGATGATTATAAAAATAGTATATTAGAGGAACGGTTATTTGTTGTACATTTTATTTGTTGTACATTGAGGTAGAAGTTTGAATAGATAAATAAGCATGGATTTGCTCATAATGAATTCAACTGTATATTTTATGGAAAGGGGGGACAGGAAGAGGCTGTTGTGAATATCTAGGGATGTACCTGATTATCTGAACTAATATAATTTGTATAAATGCACTATGGCACTTGACAAATTAGTATTCTGGCTCTGTAATACATCTGGACTTTCAAGCCTTCAAGCTTAGCACAGAGCTGCAATGCTATAAAATCATTATGCTTTCACTTTGGATGTAAATACCTGCCATTGATGAGAAAAGGCGTCAGAAATCAGAGAAGCCAACACCAATCAGCAGCATTTCAATTTAAGGTGATACTGTGTGGTTCTGAAAATCCTTTAACTACCCTCTGGCTGATGAAGTCTAGTTAGAGAGAAACAAGAAAGGTTACTGTTTTATGCATCTTAAAAAAGATTAGTTCCTTCCCCCAGGATTTTTGTTTTGAAAGTGTTAAAATATGCCATAGCAAAAACGGTTAGATCAAAGCCTGAGCACATATCATGGCTGCCGCGGCTGCTATTTAAAGTCCATCCCTGGTTGCACAGATTTGCAGCTGTTGGCATGTGATTGTGTGCAGTAGGGGTTCACCATGCAAAGTATGTGACCAGGATTGACAATAACCTGGAGAAAAACATGTCCTCATGTCCTCTTAATGCAAGCCTAATGGGATGCTATTCTCCCGTGGTCTTATTTCACTCCATGCCATGGAAAACTTACCTATCCATTTCCACACACTAAGCCTCTATTAAAGAGGCAGGGCATTTTTCCTGCAGATTGTTGGCAATCTTCATCTCAATCTTCACCTTATTGGCACACATGTGACCAAAGAAAAGGTGAGGGGCTGCAGCAAGCTCCAGAGAAGAAGCTAGCTAATGGCAAAGCCCGAAAGTACAGTTAAAAATGTAACACAAAATAATTTCCCTTTTGCAGTTAGAAGTATAATGTAAAATTTTCAATGTGCTTCAAGATTTTTCCTCAGAGGAATCTACAAAAAGTATGCGCATGTGATTGACTTTTGTTGGTATTTGTTAAGGTGACATTATTTATCGTATATATTTGAAGAGTCCTCTGAAGAAGACTTGTAGAACGTGTCAGGAATTTTACATGCAATGTCTAGCTATACTTTGTCTTGGGCTTTCTCACCACAGTGGCAAGCTGTACACAGAGCAAATGAAAACTCCCTTTGTGTGGCAACTGGTCGTATAGAAGAAAAAGTACTCCGTAAGTGAAGCGTTCTCTTTGGTAATCCTTTATTTCAAGAGATGAGAAAATGTGATCCTGCTTCTTTCAGGCAAAATGTCTTTTCCCTTCACCTTTTGCCGTCTCCCCTCTTTTTTCTGAAAATTGTTTTCCTGTATTTAGGATGATGAATTTGTAACCAGTGTTCCCTCTAAGCTGAGTTAGTGTGAGCTAGCTAACAGTTTTTTAGCCTCTGGCTCTGACATTTTTATCTTAGCTCAGGAAGGAGGGCTCCAGAGCAAACTGATTTATGCAGCAGCCAAATTGCTCGCTCACAACTTTAATGCTAGTAGCTCACAAAGGAGAATTTTTGCTCATGAGACTCCACGGCTTAGAGGGAACATTGTTTGTAACATAGGCTGATCCTACACCCATCTGTTTCCTCGCAGTTTTTCCACAGCTACGTCGGAAGGTTAATCTCCCTCTACACTGCATGCCGCTTTCACTTTCTTTGTTCGTTGGGTTTTATGGTACCTTCTGCATAGATTTATGGCCACTCAGGGGTGACTTTGCAGTCAGTACAGCGTTGCCCCAGGGTATCTGAATGTGGTTTTGAGCGGCACCTTTTACTTCCTCTGCTTCTGATTCAAAGAGAACAATAAGTAGACAACTTGACATGGCTTCATTGATCTATGTCAGCTCCCCCATCCCTATTTCCCCCTCTGTATTTATCACCTCACCATGAATTACTTGGCTTAGGTGGCTAATGACAGCTGAGGCAGGTACTGGCACAGGAAAATCTGCATACCAGATTGAATGAAAACAGATATTCCGAGGCAAGGGGGAACCAGGTCAAGTGCTGAGAAAATGTGGAGCAAGTGACAGATGCAGAATGGACCCTAATTAACATCCCTGTTGATACTTCGTGAGTGAAGTGCTAGTTTTCAGTGGTCCAAATACTGCTTAAAATGCCTGAAGTGAGCTATTGAGTTATGCAGAACTCAGCTTTGATTATGTGTTTTTTTATAAATGGAGAGGAAGAAAACAGGATGTCTCATGTTTGCATGTTGCCTCATTCTCCCCTCATTTCTTTTCTTTTTTTAAAAAAACCACACCATCGATCAAAACAGTTCTGTGTAACTCTGAAGCTCTTATTTATTTATTAGATTTATATACCGCCCTCCTTAAAATGGGCTCAGAGCAGTGTACGACAGTTAAAACAATACAATTAAAACAATATTAAAATAACAATTTACACATAATAACATCATGTAGTAAAATACCGTGTAAACAAGGAGCTCAGATGTTAAAGCATAAGAACATAAGAGACACCAATGTTGGATCAGGCCAAAGGCCCATCCAGTCCAACACTCTGTATCACACAGTGGCCAGAAATACCAGTGCCATCAGGAGGTCCACCAGTGGGGCCAGGACATTAGAAGCCCTCCCACTGTTGACCCCCCCAAGCACCAAGAAGACAGAGCATCACTTGCCCCAGAGCCCCTATCTATACCTTGTGGCTAATAGCCACTGATGGACCTCTGCTCCATATGCTTATCTAATTCCCTTTTGAAGCCATCCATGCTTGTAGCCGCCACCACTTCCTGTGGCAGTGAATTCCAAGTGTTAATCACTCTTTGGGTGAAGAAGGCCACTGGTGGAAAAATGGCCAGAAAAGCTGGGGGGAGGGGGATGCTCACTGCCTCAACCAAATGCCTGGTGGATGAGCTCTGCAAAAAGTCCCGCAGGGCCCTGATCTCATAAGGGAGCTCATTCCACCAGGCAGGGGCCGGGGCTGAAAAAGCCCTGGCCCTGGTCTAGGCTAATCAGACATCTCTGGGGCCAGGGACCACGAAAAGATGTTGATTTGTGGACCTCATTGCCCTCCGGGGCTCATATGGGGAGAGGCAGTTTCATAGGTATGGTGGCCCCTGGCCATATAGGGCTTTTAAGGTAAGCACCAGCACCTTGAAACAGATCCGGAATCCAATAGACAGCCAGTGCAGTTCACGCAGCACCGGATGGACGTGAGCCCGCACAGGCGTCGCTGTCAACGCCCGCGCTGCTGCTGCATCCTGCACTAGCTGCAACTTATGAGCCCGCACAGGCATTGCATTCAACACCTGCGCTGCTGCTGCATTCTGCACTAGCTGCAACTTCCGGAGTAGAATCAAGGGCAGCCCCACGTAGAGACCGTTGCATGGATCACTGTAGCTAGATATCAGGGAGCAAAATACAGGGCTAACCCGATGGGGGCCCCATTGAAGGTCGGGAGCCTGATCCCCTGACCCAATCCCCCACGACTCAGGTACAGGACCTCCGTCTTAGATGGATTTAACTTCAGTTGGCACTGTCATAGCCATCCAGCCACAGCCTGTAATGCCTCGTCAAGGTGTCCTGGGGCTGTGTCTGGGCAGCCGTCCGTCAGTAGATAGAGCTGGGTGTCACCCGAATACTGGTGACAACCCAGCCCATATCTCCAGATAATCTGAGCAAGGGAACACATATAGATATTAAACAGCATGGAGGAGAGAATTGTTCCCTGTGGGACACCACATTCTAATGGATGCTGCTGGGATAACTCCCCTCCAAGTGCCACCCTCTGTGCCTGACCCTGAAGGAAGGAGGCTAGCCATTGCAAGGCAAGCCCCCATATCCCGGCATCGGTGAGGTGGTGGGTTAACACCTCATGGTCAACCATATCGAACACTGCTGATAGGTCGAGAAAAATGAGCAGCACCAAACCTCCTCGATCCAAGTGTCTCCGGAGATCAACCACCAGGGTGACCAGCACCGTCTCCATCCCATGGGCTGGGCAAAAGCCAGACTGGAAGGGATCCAGGACCTTAGCCTCATCCAAGAAGGATGAGGAGGAGGAGACTGGATTTATACCCAACCTTTCACTTGTAGTCTGGCCACTGTGTGACACAGAGTGTTGGACTGGATGGGCCTTTGGCCTGATCCAACATTGGCGTCTCTTATGTTCTTATGTTCTTAATGCATCCAGTTCATCTTCCAGAGCTGCCATTTCCCCCAGCTGATCTCTGTTGCCTGGGGATCAGTTGTCATTCCAGGAGAAGAAGAAGAGGAAGAGATTGGATTTATACCCCGCCCTTCACTACCCAAAGGTGTCTCAGAGCGGCTTACAAACTCCTTTACCTTCCCTTCCCCACAACAAACACCTTGTGAGGTAGGTGGGGCTGAGACAGCTCTGACAGAAACTGCTCTTTCAAGAACAGCTCTGACAGAACTATGGCTTGCCCAAGGTCATCCAGCAGCTGCGAGTGGATGAGTGGGGAATCAAACCCGGTTCTCCCATATTAGAGTCCGTGCACTTAACCACTACACCAAACTGATGGCAGAGGTTCTTCAGGATTTAGAGCTCATTAGGCGTTAGTTCCCTGACACTGTTTTTGGACTGTTCAAATATGTTGCCCAGGTGGGTGTGGAGGAGGGTTTACTGCCCATCCAGAGTTGACAAGGCCAGATGCTGTCTAAACAACATCATAGGCAGTTCGGTGGTCTCAGGGGGCAGAAAGGTGATTCCACACCCCAGGATCAAGTTCTTGTTGCCACATCTTCTCAGGCCTGACAGGGTGCACCGGTCTGCTGCTGGGACAGACATATCCATAGCTGATCTGCAGGTTGGCCTGCATGACCTGTTGGTGTGCAGATGGTGGGAGGGGAGTTAAGCCAAAGCTCACCCTCTCTGTGGCAGTAAAAGCACAGGTTGAGGGGATTTTGAGTTAGTAAGCACCCTGAGATATCAGAGATGGGGTGTCCTCAGTCATATTGGCTTGGCAGTCTGGGTATCAGTGGGGTCCCCCTTGTGGTGGGTGTTATGTCTTTAACTGTATTAAAAGCCATGTTAAGCTTGAGACCACAGTAAGGATTGTAAGCTGTCACAATTCTATTGGCTGTTGTATATAAGTACCCAATCAGAATGCAGAGCAATGTTCAGGAGGGAACGAATCTGATTGGTTGTTAATGTTGTAATCTCATTGGTCCTTAGTTGTTCTAGGGCGTGGCTACTCCAGCCCGGGATAGTCTAAAAGGAGCCTTGCTCCACTGTGTTGTGTGTGTGTTCTCTGATTGTTCCTGTTACTTCAATAAAGCTGATTCACTGTTTTACTTACGAGACGGTGTTGAGTTCCATACTTAACAGTGTGTGTGGGGGGGATATATGACAAGCCTTAAGGCTCAGCAATCTGGGTGTGGGTCTGTGCCCTTCCATCCCCTCTACACACACACAAAGTGCAGGCCATGAGGACAAAAGTTCGGAAGGATTCCAGACCTGGGTCTGAGCCAGGGTTGTTCTGCCCTGTTAGGAAGCTTCCCTGGGCAAGCCTCATGCAAGCCACACTTTAACGTGTTGACCAAGTTATGCAGATCAGCTTGTTTTAAATAAAGTTCCTAGTTTAACCCATAACCTGTGTTATGTCATTCGAGGGGTGAGCAGGCAATTAGCATCATTGGTGTAAATAGGTATATAGGATCAGCTGCAAGTTATTTTTATGACAGTGAGAGAAAAATAGAATAGGATTTTTAAAATAATCTTATATTAAACATACATAGCAATCTAAAACTTTTTATGTATAAAACCCTTCATCGAATCATTCACTCATTTTAGGGTGGTGCCGAACCTCTGCTTAATGTATGGTCTATCATCAGATTTAATTGAATGCCAGAAAGGAATTTACTAAAGTTTGCAGGGGGCGGGGGGCGGGAGGACAGGTTAAGCCAAACAAATTGCGTGTCGCCATAAAAGAACCTAAGTAGACCTCTAAGCAGTACACTTTATGATCTATCTACTATTTGATCAATGGCAGTGACTGGGCACTAGATGGGGCTGAGCAGGCTTACATTGAATGCTTTTATTTTGCTATAAGCATATCCTCTTATCTTCCAACTGCCTTTTCCTGACAGTCATGTCCATCTGTCTGAAGAAAGAACTTTGATAATATCTCTTACATCACTGTTGTAACAGAGTACTAAAATAATTAGAGCTGCAAGGTTCTGCAAAGGTATTTATTTCAACTTTCTACCAAAGAAGTTTGGTCCTCTGTGCTTAAACACTTCACTTCTGGGTGGTGTCATCACAGCATGCACGCTTTGCACACACACGGGAGGACTCCCGGCAACATCCAGGACTCCCCCTGCTAAAGCCAAGGTCAGACTTGGCAACCCTAGATGTAACCTGGATTTCAAGTACTATAGTTAGCAACTGTACTTTTGTTTATTTTCCTTAGTGCACCTAGATTTTGTACTGCAATACTCTGACTTTGTGTCATGTAGAAATAAAGTTAGTTTAACTTGAAAGAGTCTGTATAAGTTCTTACTCACCTGCCTGGCTCCTTGGTATGCTACTGCGTAACACCCGGGTAAAGTTGGCTTCAGGCAATCCATGTGAACGGGGGGCGGGGGAGGCTGGATTTTACCCAAAGTGGTGGCAGTGACAGTAAAGGGGGGCAAAACAGTAGCTAATCTTGCCCCACATCATGACAAAGACCACGACAGTATCAGTTCTGTGGTGTCTGTTGATAACTAAAAGAAGGATAATACATCTTTCTGGAAGTGATGCATATTTCTTAACTGGAAGACCTCTGAATGCAACTTGGATAAGTTTTTCTCTAAATGTAGGAGGTTCCTGCTGTCAGTTTCTTTTATTTGTCTGTTTTGGGTGTAAGAAAGGAGTCCATGTTCCATGCATGTATCTCCATCAGATTTTCCATTTGGAATCAGATTAGTAAAACTATGTATTAGAGGATAAAAATTGCAACATCAGGAGCTGACAGATTAGCTAAGTGTTATGCTTGAAATCACTTCAATGGCTAACAAAAAAAAATGAATGAATCCTCACTTGATTGCACCTCAAAGGATTACCTGTCAGTTTTGTATCTGTTCAAATGACTATGTGTTTCTGTTAACTTTAATGACATCTGGTTAACAGGGATAGTGTACATGAGAATTGAAGATAAATGGAGAGTCAGGGAACAATGAGCTGCTCAGATTTATTTGTATTCATAACTAAATCACTAAAAACAGATCTTATATAAATGTTTCCATCGTAAGATCTTACCGTGTCCAACTCTTGTTTCCTTTGATACTCAGTAGAAATTACCATTAGCATTTCCAGTTGACGTGTTATCCACATTAGAACAAATGGAGCTGAGAAAAGAGAGGAGGGAAGCAGAGAAAGTATCAGTGCAAACAAAGGGGCCATGTAATTCTTTTTAATGAAAGGCTGGTTTCAAGGTAGCCCATGGTATTTCATCCCAACAGGCATGGCAATCTTGTGCTAGCAAGCTGCTATGTCTTCACCTACGGCCACTTCATTCAGCAGGTGTGGGCACAAGGAGGTGAAGAGACTGCATTGGCACTCACTGAGACCACATCCTGGAGAAATCTTCTTGGTAGTATCAACTCAGCTAAGTCCCAAAATTACAAATATTACAAACATTGAAAAAAATGTAGTATCAACTTAGGAAAAGATCCAGATGCAGCTGTTTCGGTCTTGGATGCTGTGGTCAAGTGACTGAGGGCAAACAAGGTGAAATTGAATCCAGACAAGGCAAAGGTGATGGTGGTTGGGAAACAGATGTTCTCATTTTAATCCAATCTGTAACACATGCAAATGGTGCAGATAACGTGGATAACTACTGATCAACACATCCTAATCTGGTCACTCCAAGTTCTTCTTGGCTCAAAGTGATAGTCTGAATTAGTCTGATGTTTCTATTCAGCACAATATGGGTAACATAAGGCTGCAATATTTCCAGCATTACCTACATTTTAGATGGGGTACATGTAACTTTACCTTCATTTGAGAAAATGAGTTTGTACCTAAGGTCAAGAATGACGTAGAACACAAAGGAACTACAAATTTTAGAACCTCTGTAATGTTCTTCCCTCTCTTCTTGTCCAGAAGCTTCCTGAGATATTTAGCTTTTCTCTACCTCACTTTGTAGAGCTGCACTGGAGAGAGGCCCTTTCATACCACACCAAAAGTAGTACCTGAGAATCAATATTTTTGAATTTGAATTAACCAATATTTTTGAAGTGGTTACTTGGAGGGTTTTGTGTTAGTTCAGGTTCAGGGCCACATAATTGTTTTGAATTCAGTTCTGGTTGACGAAGAAAAAAAAGTGCTTTTCAGCTTTGGAATAATGGCCATGTGGCTCACCATTCAGATATCTGTCAATTCTGTGATGGGATAATACCTTAGTGTAGAAATTATAGACATGGTGCTGCCACGAAAAATACAGTCCCCTACTTTGATCTCCTCCTCTTTCCTGTAAAGCCTAGTAGAGCTCAGTGTGTGATGTGATAGCATGAATTTTCTGTCCTCTTTAGAGGCAGTTAATGATGGGGCATGGGGGGGTGGGGAAACTCACAGCATGATGTTACCACATTATGAAGTGAGTTTCACAAGACATCAAAGAGAAAAAGAGGAGAATTAGACAGAGGCACATTTTACTGCAGATTTTCAGAGCAGAAAGTCTTCAATCTTGACTTCGGATTCTTTCTTTCTTTCTTTTTTAATAACTGCCCCCAAAGGGACAGGGTTTTATTAAATTTTTCACATAACATACACAAACAATCATAACATATACATACATACTAACGCTCAAACAGATACATGGAGGTTATTTTCATTTTTACCAATATTTATACTGAAGCCTATTCCACCTTAATAACAATTTCTCATGAACTCTGTAAGCAACTTTTCTGTCTATCATCCTAACAGGTATATATTTCATTTAGTAAACTCTTTGTCTCTTGCATGCTTGCCTACATATGTTTATCAAAGCAGTCATAGAACCGTGACCAAGTATTCTGGAATGTCGAATCTGTTGCACCTTTTATCAATAAAGTCAATTTATCCAATTCTGCAGCTTCCAAGATTTTGTTTACAAGTTCTCGTTTTGTTGGTATCTCCGGTAATTTCCAATATTTTGCATAGAGAATTCTAGCAGCTGTAGTTAAAAAAACAATCAAATAGTGATCATCTTTGTTAGAATTATCAACAACAAAGCCTCTGGTGCAAATGTTACTACAGTACCTAGTACCTTTTGCAAGATTTCGTGTACCATTACCCAAAATTTATTAGATCTTTCGCAATGCCACCACATGTGGTAAAATGAGCCAACCTTATTTTCATATTTCCAACACTTATTAGAACATTTCGGGTCAATTTTAGCTAACCTTTCAGGTGTTACATACCATCTATAAAACATTTTATATACATTTTCTTTAGACAGAATAACTTTCGTAATCCTAATATTTTTCTTCCATATTTGATCCCACTGCTCTAATTTAACAGTATGCCCAATATTCTGCGCCCATTGATTCATATTCCCTTTTACTATTTCATCCACCATTAAATCATCAAGTAACAACACATAAAGTCTTCGTAAAAGCTTCTGATCCATAGATGTCATAATCTTTTCAATCTCTATATGGTTTTTATAAAATCCGATTCTCTTGTCTTTAGTAAATCTGGATTCTATTTGCGCTCTTTGCCACCATGGTAGGTTTTCTAATGGTTTCAAACGGTCTTCAGAGTCCAATATATCCAAATACCTTCTTGGTAATTCTTCCTGATATACATTTGGGAGTGTAATGGCTTCTAGTAGAACAGTCAATTTTGAGATTTTTATATAAAAGCGCTTATGTATGTTTCCCATACTTTCATTAAAGATGCCCGTATCCAGTGCTGCTTGAAATATTTATGGACAGTTGCTTTTCCATACCATAAGAATGCATGCCACCCTAACTGAAGTTTGTAGCCTTCCAGTTTCAGTGTTCTCTTATCTTCCAATATGACCCAATCTTTAATGCACGTCAATGCAGCTGCTTTATAATAAAGGTTCCAATTAGGTAGGCCAAAGCCCCTCCTTTCTTTAGTATCTTGAAGAGCTTTCAGTCTTATTCTGGGTCTCTTGTCTTGCCAAATAAATTCTGATAACGCTTGCTCCAGTTCCTTGAAGATATTTTGGTTTTGAAGAATGGGAATTGTTTGGAATAAAAATAGCCATTTTGGAAGTATATTCAAATCAGCTACAAGTCCATAGTCTTCAAGTTCTTGTTTCAAAATAAGAATTGATTCCAGTGGGTTCTCCAATATAAATACTAGGTCATCTGCAAATGCCAACAGTTTATATTCTTCTCCTTTTAGTTTCAGGCCCATAATCTCCTTCTTTTCTCTTATTGAGTTGTTTAGTATTTCCAATACAAATATAAACAACAAAGGTGATAAAGGGCATCCTCTGGTTTCTATATTCCCTCAATTCTCTTAAGGTATTGAGAGAGCCTGGCAAAGCAAGCTGTGATGCAGATGGAATCAAGAGAGCGAGAGAGGGAAGCAGACAACAGCCAGTTGCTTGTGGGCCACATGTAAGCCATATGGGGGCTGAATCCGGCCCATGGGCCACATGTTTGACACCCCTGATTTAAAACAATGAGGGGGAAATGGAGCTTGTACACCAATGAAGTGGGGAGGATGGCAGAAGATACAGAGTAGGCAGACCAACCTCAATGTGGGCAGGGGGAGTGACCTTCCAGGAGCAGGAAAAGGACAGGGGGGGTGAGAATCCGAGGGGATCTGTAAGCTTTTGAATTACCTTCAGCTTGAAAGTGAAACAAGGGGGAAATTGGCAGAAAAGCACTCTCAGAAAACCTGGAGAAACAGTGACCAGAAAGTGAACTGAGCACTGAAGGGAGAAAAATCAATGAAGAATGACGAAGAAAACCTGGTACACATGCATGGTGAAAATGAGGGAAAATACCCGTGCATAAGAGGCCATAGGCTGCCATTTCAGCAGATACCCTTTGCCAGGACTGGAATTCCCAAACTGCACTTATGGTATATTTTGAATTTTAAAGACCTCCTAGCTTAATCTAGGCACTGACATAAACATACTGAATGGATTGATGAAAACTGCTTAAGTGATTGATCTATGGAAGTAACTAGTAATCTTTAGTCATTAGCCTACAACTCAAAAGGAGATAGGAAAGGATTTATTTTTTAAAAAAAATGTGATTGAATTGCTCAACTCCATACCATGCAGCAGTATTTATCACAAAATTTAAAAAGTATTGGAAGAAAATAAAAAGTGCATAGTTTGTCAGTAAAACACTGGGTTTGGTCTCAGGAGACGAAGGTTTTATGAATGGCTGGTGAACATTTGGCATCTTGCATTTTCGTGTGATGATGAGGGATGACTTCCTACTTAACAGGTCCAATTTCCTGTAAAGCTTATTTCATGAATATTTGAGGATTACTGTTAAAGAAGCTTATTTTAATCTGGCTTGTCTAATGAGTACCTTATAGGCATCTAAATATCAAAGTAGATATTTTTAGTACCAAGTAATGATGTTGCATTTTATGTCATGGAGAGTGAAATGAACACATGGGTGTGTGTACATTGCTGCACTTTATGACAAGTGGCTGATTTAATACCATGTTAAATATATACTGAAGCTACATTCTCTCTCACACATGAGTCATGGAAGAAGATATTCAATTGCTCACTGGTCCAATTGCAGATTTAAATATAAATTAGTTTAATTTTTCTTTGCAATCAGGTAAATTAATGAGAAGGGATAAAAACAATATGCAGTAATTGCATTTTTGAAATAATTTCTTCTGTCCTTCAAGACTGTTCCTTCCATGGAAGATGTTGAAATCCCATGTCTAAATATAAAATGTGGTAACATCTGGTTCTAATTGCTGGTTTTAAAAAATACAGGCAGACCTTAGAGCTCCATCCTTTTGAAAGGAGGCTTTTAGTGGGAGGTTCTGAGTCAAAGGTTGTGGAAAGCTCATGCCACTAAAAATAGCTAACATTTTTAGTGCATTTTATGCCTGAATGAGTTTTTTAAAATATAAGTGGTTCACTGAATAAGATACAGTTGCTGTCTCTGTTACAAATGGGGAGGGCATAGCATGAGAGTTCTTCATAAAACATGTTACACCCTTTCTCTCTCGTTATCACAGTTAGTACTTCTAGGGCCCATTACACATGCATGTCTTACTGCAGCTTTTCAGAGCACTAACCCTTTAATCTTGACTTTGAATTCTGTGCCCGCCTTACACACCATTCGTTTTCATCTGGTGTATTTATTTTGCAGCTACAATTTAAAAAGCCACACTTTTCTAAATTGGGGTGGAATGTCACTTGTGATGTGTTGGGGGTGGTACTCAAAGTTTTTTCAAAAAATTACACAATTGCCCTATTGCAGATGTGCAGTGGCATCCAGCAAGCACCTTCTATTTAAATAGTTGTGGTTCAGGTTTTATATATGCATTTTAGTGTTAGTTCATTGAATAAAAGGGAACAGAAGGAACACAGGAAAAGGGGGGAAACCCTATGTTGAAACTGATTAGATTTTTCTGAAACTGACAAGCAGCTGCGAAGCCCTGTTTTCTATATTGCGGAGCACTAGGGGATACTCTGATGTGTTATCGGCCACTGTGAAAAATGGGAAAGAGTTACACAATCTCATAATATGGGGAAACATGTTGACTGTAAAGAATGCATAGTAGAACCCACTGACACTGGCATTGCAAGCTGTCATCAATGGCAATGTGTGTGTGCGTGCATGCACCTGTGCAAAGTCAGCTGCAACTCCACCACACTTTGCACAGGGCTGCAATTTGTATGGGGAAGGAGTACTCTGCAGTGTTCCCTCTAAGCTGAATTAGTGTGAGCTAGCTCACAGTTTTTTAGCCTTTGGTTCACACATTTTTGTCTTAGCTCAGGAAGGATGGCTCCAGAGCAAACTAATTTATGCAGTAGCCAAATTGCTTACTCAAAAATTTAATGCCAGCCACTCACAAAGTAGAGTTTTTGCTCACAAGACTCCACAGCTTAGAGGGATTATTTGTCCTCTGGTAGAAGCTCTGGAGAGCTTTTTAAATCTTGTCCTACTAAATTGAAAAAAATGGGGGGGATATTTTTGCAGATGCTATAGCACAGCTGCATAGTAACACTAATTTCTTGCCCTTCCTTGCAAATTTGGGTGATTTTGTCTTTATGATTCTCTGATTTGATCCTGCACATTGGTCATGATCTTGGCAGTTTTTTGGAGCTTGTCCTGTGTGGATTGTGCTCTTTCTTCCAAATGGATCAATCCCAAGTGATTCTTAAGTTTGGAGGTTTGCAGAAGATCCATGTGGCTCAGCCACCATTTTAAAGTTAGGCTTCCAGAGACTGCCAAAATGGTTCTCCGAAACTGTGTTCACTAAAGCATGAAAGTGGAAAATGTTTTCAAAGCTTTAGGCTTTCCATCCTAGTGTCTGTCTCTCTTTACATTTCATATAAGACTGATGATCCCCCCTTATTTTGTTTCCATGCAGCACTGAAATCCATTTATTTATTTATTGCACTGGGGATGCTGCCATTTGCCACCTCTATTATCCTCCTTTCACATCAATACCAGCAGGGAACTAAACCTCATGCAGCTCCTTTTAACCCCCCATTGTTTTCGGGGGTTTTTTATTCAGCAGTCTTAGACTAGCAATAGTCTTATATCACTAGACTCACACTGCTTGTCCAAAAAAATTAAAAAATGAAAACAACTACGGGAAAATGGAGCTTGTATACCAATGAAGGAGGAGAATGGCAGAAAGTGCAGAGTGGGAGGAACAACCTTTATGTGGATGGGGGAGTGACCTTTGAGGGGCAGCAAAAGGCTTGGAGGAATCTGAGGGAATCTGTATGCTTTTGAATTACTTTTGGCTTGAAAGCAAAACAAGGGTAAAATTGGCACAAAAGCACTCTCAGAAAACCCAGGGAAACAGCAGCCAGAAAGCAAACTGAGTGCTGAAGTGAGGAAAATCAATGCAGAATGATAAAGAAAACCTGATGGACATGCACAGTGAAAGTGAGGGAAAACACCCATGCATAATAGGCCTAGTACAGATTCCAGAAAATATGTACATCCCCATACTATAACCACCAGATGCTGATTATACCATATAATATCCAGCATACATTTTAATGTCTGTAATGTAGAAGTCCAGTTAATAAATCTAAAATGGGAGGTGAACATGTGAAAAGGGTGAAGTTAAAAGAAAACAAGAAAGTATACCTATTTTTCTGTTCTGGTAAAAATGTTGGAGAAAGACTGATGAAACATGGAATAGAGCCCATATTAAAGCCTATTCCATGGCAATGATGATGGCAATAAGGAAACTTTCTCCATCAGCTTTGTGTCTGCATGTAATTGTCCAGGACTTTCATGTAGTTCAGGGGCTATTATATCATGACCCCAGGGAACTGGATTCTGACCACAGAATGGCCCACTGGGATCAATTTGCTACTTACTTTACAGACAAAATCATGTAGATCCACTATGGGTTAGATTCCAGCATGGATACATGTTCAGATGATGCACCTTTGACATTTGCTTGTCTGATTTATGTTGATGCCTTTCAGCTTGTGGAATCTGAGGATGTGGACAAGATCCATGGAGAGGTGAGACCTGCCATCTGTGCTCTCAACCCTTGCCCTTCCTGGCTGATAAAAACTGCCAGAGTGGGGCTGGCTGAGTGGATAAGGGGAGTGATAAATGCTGTCTTGAGGGCTGGGGTTGTACCACCTATGCTCAAGGAGGCAGTGATTAGACCTGTTTTTTGGGGGGGACCCTTCCTAAACCCTACTGTGTTCTAGAACTTCCAGCCAGTCTTCAATCACTCCTTGGCAAGCTGCTTCAGTATGTTGTTGCTTCTCAGCTCCAGGAGCTGCTGGAAGAAACTGATTTTCTGGACCCATTTCAGTCCAGCTTCAGGCCAGGATTTTGAATAAAGACTGCTTTGGTCACTTTGTTTGATGACTTCTACAGAAAGCTAGACCAGGGGAATGTGACCCTGCTAGTTCTGCTGGATCTCCCAGCTGCCTTCAGTACTATTTACCATAGTATCCTATTGAGCCACCTCACATCACTAGGACTTCTAATGTCCTGGCCCCACTGGTGGACCTCCTGATGGCACTGGTATTTCTGGCCACTGTGTGATACAGAGTGTTGGACTGGATGGGCCTTTGGCCTGATCCAACATTGGCATCTCTTGTGTTCTCTTATGACTGGGGGGCACCATGTTACAGTAGTTCAAGACCTATTGGGGGGGGGTCAGTCTCAGAAGGTAGTTCAGTGGGATTCCTGATCTGCTCATGACTGTTGGCCTGTGGGGTTCTGCAGGGTTCAATCTTATCCTTGAAGTCATCAGGAGGTTTAGGCTGTGATGTCACCAATATGCACATGATACCCAACTCTAACTTTCTTTTCTGCCTAATTCTGAGGATGCTTTTGATGTTCTGAACCAATGCTTGGAGTGAGTAATGGGCTGGCTGAGGGTGAACAAGCTGAAACTTAATCCTGACAAGACAGAGGTTTTCTGAGTTAGTAAAAAGGTAGACCATGGACTTCCCATCACTCATATCTTGGATGGGGTTATACTTCCCCTAAAAAGCCATGTGTGCAGCTTGGGAGAGCTGTTTGTCACAGCAGTTACCTTAGAAAACCAGGTGGCTGCAATGGTTCAGAGTGCTTTTGCTCAACTTTGGCTGGTCCATCAGCTGCATCCATTCCTGGTACAGTCAGTTCTAACCAGAGCCATCCACACTGTAGTCACATCTTGACTGGACTACTGAAATACATTCTACTTGGGGCTACCCTTGAAGAGTGTTCAGAAGCTGCAGCTAGTGCAGAACAATGTTGCTAGACTTCTTGTTAGGGCCAGCTATTGAGAGCATATGATCCTGATATTAAAGCAGTTACACCAACTATGGATCCACTCCTGAACCCAATTCAAGATGTTGGTTTTGACCTTTAAAGTACTATATGACTTGGGACCAATGCTGTGGAGTCTTGTGAGCAAAAATTCTACTTTGTGAGCTACTGGCATTAAAGTTGTGAGTGAACGATTTGGCTACTGCATAAATTAGTTTTCTCTGGAGTGATCCTTCCTGAGCTAAGACAAAAATGTGTGGGCTGGAGGATAAAAAATGGTGAGCTAGCTCACACTAACTCAGCTTAGAGGGAGCACTGCTTGAGACCAGCATGTCTGAAGGACTGTCTTTCTTCTCCCATATGTTCCAGTTTGATGTAGTGGTTAAGTGCGTGGACTCTAATCTGGGAGAACCTGGTTTGATTCCCCACTCCTCCACTTGTACCTGGATGGATGACCTTGGGCAAGCCGTAGTTCTGACAAGAGCAGTTCTTGAAAAAGAGCAGTTTCTGTCAAGAGCTCTCTCAGCCCCACCTACCTCACAGGGTGTCTGTTGTGGGGAGGGGAAGGGAAAGGAGTTTGTAAGCCACTCTGAGACACCTTTGGGTAGTGAATGGTGGGGTATAAACCCAATGTGGGGTATAAACCCAATCTCTTCTTCTTCTCTTCCTGCCCCAGAATTATGATCATAGGGAGAGGATAAATGAAAGTGGACCTTTTCAGTGGCATCCCCATGATTATAGAACAACCTCCTCAGGTGGGCCTGGCCCCCTCACTTTTGACCTTTAGGAGGCAGTTGAAGATAGTTTTATTTAGGACTCCGTTTGGTTAAGTTTATTAGCAATTTTGTTTTTTAGGTATTTCATTTTATGTATTTTATTTATGTTGTAAGCTGCCTGGAG
>NW_015173735.1:41915-89668 GCF_001447785.1 Gekko japonicus
GAAAGAAAGGTGGCTAATAAATATGTTAAATAGATAAAATAAATATTGATTCTGATTGATGCACTGGGTAATTCCACTAGAGAAACGAGCACATCATTGTCCTGAACTGACTGGAGGAAGGACGGAAGCATGATTTCTCTGGGCCTGATACGAACTTCTAAAAGACACACACATCCCAGTGCATATCGTTGGGATAAGGCAATGCAAACAGTGAAGATGGAATCACAAACATTCCAGAAATTGTTTCCCATATTTCTTATCTATTTTCTACCAGATATTCTGAAAAGGCCAGTGCCTGAAAACAGTGCAGCCTGGTTCTGTGTGTAAATGTATCTGGAAGGCAGAGGTAGCTTCTTCCAGCTGCTGCTTGGATATACTGCTGAGCAGGGCTATTTTTGGGCAGGATCACACAGGAACGGAGTTCCAGCTGGCTCCCAAGTTGGCCACGCCCAGCAGGAACTCATTAGCATAATAGGCCACATCCAACAGCAGAAACTCATTGGGATTGGCTACATTAGGGGTGTGTGGCCTAACATGCAAAGAAGTTCCTGCTACAAAAAAGCCCTGGGTTTTGACAACAAACAAGGTAAACAGAAAAAGAAGCAAACGGTGGGTGTGGCTGGATGACCACACTTCTGGTAACGAGGGGTGTGGTCTAATGTGCTAATGAGCTGTGCTGTCAGGGTTGTGGCCTAATATGCTAATTGGTTTGCTGTTGGGTGTGGCCTATTATGCTAATGAGTTCCTGCTGGGCTTTTTCTACAAAAAAAGCCCTGAAGTTCAGTATTGAAAAAGTCGTCCCATCCATTTGAATAGATGGCTTCACGATGACTAGAACTTCTCATCTGGAACATTTTGTCGGTGGCATTTCCATATTTCAGTGTTCCATCACTATGTTTGTTATAGTACAGTGACAGAATAATTCATGCACCCTTATTTTCTGTTATGCTGGGATTTAAGACTGGATCAGGTTAGGCATCTGCTTATGATTGCAACCTGCACTCATCAAAACTGGCTGGAAACCTAAAGCCATTTTGGTGTAGTCGTTAAAAGCAGCAGTCTCTAATCTGGAGAACCGGGTTTGATTCCCCACTCCTCCGCATGCAGCCAGCTGGGTGACCTTGAGTCAGTCACAATTCTCTCAGAGCTTTCTCCAGGCTTCCCAAGTACTTACCGTGATCCGGCGGGGGAAACATGCTCCCCGGCCGGACCATTCCTCCCTGTAACACACCATGCCGTCGCCAGGAAGTGTTGTCGGGTGTCGCTCTGGCAATGGGGCTGGAAACTTGATGGTACCATCGCGTTTTCAGTCCCATTGCCAGAGCATCACCCAGCATCACTTCCTGGCGACGGCATGGTGTGTTACAGGGAGGAATGGTCCGGCCGGGGAGCATGTTTCCCCCGCCGGATCACGGTAAGTACTTGGGAACCCTAGCTTTCTCAGCTCCACCTGCCTCACAGGTTGTCTGTTGTGGGGGAAGGAAGGAGACTGTAAGCCACTCTGAGTGAAGGGTGGGGTATTAATCCAATTCTCCTCCTCCTCTTCCTCCAACTATTCTGTCTGAAAGAGTATGCAGACCACAGAACATTTCCCTTACCTTTACTTCAGAAAATGCCTCCAAAAATGCCTTGCCTCCATAAGGTGTCCTACTAGGGTTGCCTACAGGCCAGAGGAGGAAAAAAGTCTTGTCCCTTTAATAGAAGCTTGATGTGTGGAAATGAGCAGCTGAAGCTTTTCATGTCATAAAGGTACGTAGCATCATCTGGTTAATAATATCTGATTAAGCCTCTATTAAATTGACAGAACATTTTTCATCAGGCTGTTGGTAACCCTGTGTCCTAGTCAAGTGATCAGATCAGCCAATCAGAATGGCATTTTTTGTGTTCTTTTGTTCAAATATTTCAGTTTGGACTATTAAAAAAATTGTTAGAACATTTCACTTGGCAAATGGCTCAAGAATGTTGTCTCTGTAGCTCACAAATGTCAGACCGAGATTTTGGATCCTAATTCATCCACCATAGATTCTTTGTTTGCTTAGAATGCTTGACTCCACTTGGCCTTCTCATCCTTATTTATTAATTTACTGGATTAGTGGAAAAACTCTTTTTTGGAGATAATAAAAAGAATGAGTTTCTACTTTCTGATCTGGTGGATAAGATGAGTCAGTTCATTTATCACCAAGTAAAATTTAGAAAAATAAGAAGTTTGTTTTAATTAGAAGCTATGTGCAGGTTCGAGGGGGGGAATGGAAAGATCATTTTTCCCCCAATGGATCAAACTCACCTATTTATTGATTTTATGATTACTTTTGCATAAATAGATTTACTTTGTACTGTTTCCACATGTCAGTAATTATCTAGCCATCATTCATGCTGAATGCATTAGCTTACTTACCTATTTTATTTTTAATGCTTCATGTGCTGTTCCAGCACTGTAGGATTTCAATAATTGGATTTCCCTCCTTCCAGTTTATCCCAGGGAATACAGATTATTGTGCTGCTCTGTTGGATGCTAGATGGGTTTATCCTTTATGTTTGCTACAAGCTTGTGTGCAGGGTGAGAAATGGCAATACATGTTTAATGATAGTAACTTTAGTCGTTCTGCCTGTTTTAATGATTTTGCCTTTGAATGCTCTGATGAATGCAATAATTTCACTGCTGAAAAGTAAACAAATAATTGAACACTCAAAAGCAGCAAGGGACAGAGAAGTCTGGTGACTGGCAGAAAGGGGCAGGACCGATCCATCACACAGTTTCCCAAGTTGTTAATCTAAGTTTGTGTTATGAATTTGGCAGCCACATGTTGGTTTTTCATTGAAGTGCAGAATGTAATTATTGTTTAGCCATATCTATCTATCTATCTATCTATCTATCTATCTATCTATCTATCTATCTATCATCTATCTATCATCTATCTATCTATCTATCTATCTATCTATCTATCTATCTATCTATCTATCTATCTATCTAGTAATGCTCATATGGCTATCACCTTAAGCAGAAATTAGAACTAAAGATAATATTTTAAAAGACCTTACTCAGTATTATTTCTCTTATATGTGATTATTGCGCCTGTGAATTTTGCCACTGAGAGGGTGACACGATCATTGGTATCCAATAGTAGCCATGACACTTAAAGTAAAGGGGTGACTAAATTAGCCCTCAACTCATCGAATATAGGGCACTCCATAATCATATGTTCAATGGTTTTGATTGTATGATATGAGCATCTGCATGTTCTATTAGAGTATCATTCTTTATTATATATGCCCTCCAAAACTGCTGAGGGAAGAATGTTATGTCTTGCCAAAGTAAAAGCTCTTCTTAGTTTTTGGACTGTCAGTTGATAAAAATATTTCGGCAGTTGCATTGGGAGGGCAATTCCCAAATGAAGTGTTTAGCCATATCTCTTTCTCCATCAATAGATACCCAGTGCAGACAGAGGCCAGCTTTGATTGTATTTACCATGAGTTGGAATCAGGGACAGGTTAGGGATACTGTTGATTTACTGTCTACCTAGCTTGCCAGAAGGATCACTGGCTAAGTTGATGGAGGTGATCTTGGATTTATTCTTATTTATTTTATGTACTTCATCTATAAGTCTCCCTGATGAGGATGCAAAGTGGCCTACATCATTTTCCTTTCCTCCTTTTTATCCTCACAACAACACTGTGAGGTAGGTTAGGCTGAGAGTCTGTGACTGGCCTAAGGCTAGAATTCGAACCTGGGTCTCCCAGATCCTAGTCCAAAACTCTAATCACCATACCAGCACAACATCACACTGGGTGTCTTTGGTGTTGAGGGCTCAGAGCATGATTGTGCTTGAGGATTTCAACGTACACACTGAGCCTGCCTTGTCAGGTCAAACTCAGCATTTCATGGCTGTCATGACAACTATGGATCCGTGTCTCATTGCAATTGTCTCAACACATGAAAAGATCACATACTGGAACTTCTTTTCCGCACTGAGTAGTTTACTGGTGGTCAAATTATGGAGCTGAAGGCTTAGCCTTTGCTATGATCAAATAATTATCTTCTGAAGGCATGGTTGAGCTTGCTTCCTCCTTCCTGCAGGAGTGGTCGACCAATTTGAACAGTCTGCCTTCAGAGATTAATGGATTCTGTTGGTTTCCATGGGGCTGTGGAGTTTTTGAGCGCCTCTCCAGTGACTCTCTATAGACCCTTGTAGCTGATTGGGATGTTGGACTGGCAGGGGTCATAAACAGGGTTGCTCCTTGGCTTGCTCTCCCATGCTCTAGTAAGCCCTCAGCTCCATGATTTACAGGGAACTGGGGGATATGAAATGGATTGAGAGATGACTAAAATGACATTGGCAGATGACTCAGGATGAGTTGAGCAGTGCATACCACTGAGCCCATTTGCTGGTCTGAGAGATAGTACTGATGGTGGTGAAAAAGACTTTTTCTCCATCACAGTTGAGTCAGCTGAGTCTCTTCCAGCTCAGCTGTTTAGAGTGGTTCATGGCTTCATCACACTTAAGTTCAACCCTGCTGGTGTTGTTAATTCAGTCCCTAGCTGTGATGTTTTTACAACAGAGGCTAAAGTGAGAACGACCTGGTATCTGAGTTGTCAGAAGCACCTGCTCGTCCTTTCGTTATGGATAGATTCAGGGTCTTTGGGAGTATGAGGGGCATCACTTTTGCTCTCTTGACCTGGACTCTTCCAAAACCATGCTGGGAAAGGATACTGGAGCTGTTAGTTAAAATTATGAATACCTCACTGACTGAGATGACTCTTCCTATGAAGGAGACCATTATTAGACCTTTGCTTTAAAAAACCTCAATTGGCTAACAACGAGGGGGCCAGTTTTAGGCCAGTATTCATTTCACCGTTTCTAGGGAAGGTAAAAGCATGTGTGGTGGCAGAACAGCTCCAGATGTCCTTGGATGATATATCTGTCCTTGTCTGTTTCAATCAAGCTTCAGGCCTGGGCTTGGAACTGAGATGGCTTTAGTTACACTGGTGGATAGTTGCACAGGAGACAGTCATCCCTATTGATACTGTTAAATATGTCAGTGGCCTTTAACACCATGGACCAGTCCCTTCTTACCTGTCAGTTGGAATATAGATTTGGTGTTAGGGTTCAGTGAAAAATGGGTTTGGTGTTAGGGTTCAGTGGTTTCAGTTGTTTCTTGGGGATGGGGGTCTGGTGGGAGACGAAGAGTTTTCATCAGAGGAACAGAATCAACAGGTCAGGATTTGTCCTGTGGAATGCCACAGAGTTCTGTTCTCTCACCCATGCTCTTCAATAGATTGAGATTGTTCTGATCTTTGGGGTTCATCGATATACAGATGAAACTGAGCTCTATATTTTATTATTCAAGCCTCCAGATGCATTCATCTTGACTCTGAACCAGTGCTTTGAAGCTGTGTTCAGGTAGTTAAGGTAGGACAAGTTGAAGCTGAATCCAAGCAAGACAGAGGTGATGCTGATCAGGAGTGCTGATATTTTAGACCACTTTGATCTGTGCTTGGAGAGAGTGGGATTGGTTTTTGCATAGCATATTGAGCTTGGGGGTTCTTAAGGATTCAGCCTTGCAATTTTGAACAGCAGGTTGGCATATTGACCAAGAGTGCCTTCTACCATCTATACCTGATTCATCAACTCTCTCCTTTCTTGAACTGAGCCATTCTGGCCATGATGGTCCATGTTTCTGTGACCTTGTGGTTGGATTACTGTCATGTGCTCTACATTGAGCTGCCCTTGAAGACAACCCAGGAACTTCTGATTTAGAATGCAGCAGTCTATTTATTGTTGGGGTTAGTCAATGGGAACATATTTCACCTATCTTAAAGCAGCTACATTGGCTGTCAGTTTGTTTCTAAGTCCAATTCAAACAGTTGCTTATCATCTTTAAAGCCTTTCACAGCCTAGTACCCACACATCTCCTCCCATGCACCACCTGTGGTCTTCAAGTTGCCACCTACTGGCTGTTCTCCCACTGAAGATGGCCTGCCTAGCATTTACCAGAGCCCATGCCTTTTCACTTTGTGGAATGGGCTTTCTGAGGAACTGAGGGAAGTTCCACCATTAGAAATGTTCAAGAGGCACTGCAAGGCCATTTATTTGTCAGGAGAATTAACGGTGGTATAAACTGCAGGCATCTTTGGTGGTGATGTGGTATCTGTGTTTTTATTCTATTGGTTTTAAATTGTAATATTTTAACTGTGACTTGTAAACATCCTTGATCCAAGAGGAAAGGCAGAGTATAAATATTCTAACAAATAAATAAGTAAACTTGTTTCTGTGCAATTTTGTGGTGTATTAAAGCTGTGTAAAACCCTCTTGAAACTGCCTGTTACCTTCAAATTTGGTTAAAATATGGGTCAAGTCAGACATCAAGTGGCAAGATATATTGTATACCCAGAAGAATTCCTGTGATATATATTGCTTTCTGTCTATAGAAACTCTGTATGTATATGTGGGGGGGGTGTTTGAGAGAGAGTGCATTCTGACATTGGTGAATTAACCCTGCCTGACTAGGATAGAATGGTCCTTTGAGAATAATGCTGGCTTTTTGCCAGTTCCCTCTTTCAGACCCCTCAAAGCTCTCTGAATTTTTTCCCTCTGTGTTCAGAGTAGATGTGTAAACTTTTGAGGCAATATTTTAAAAATAAATACTTTTAGATTAATCTGTATATTGAGATTAAACAATAAATCATTGAATGTAAACAATGAGTATCATAAATAGATAACTTGTAGGTTCTGGAGAGACAACCACATAAAAAAATCATAAGAGTTATTAAATATGTGCATTCTGTTCCCCATCCCAAAATTCTGTCAAATTGTAATGTAACCAAGTAACAGAATTAAGGGCATGATTATGTAGATGAGCATGGTTTGAATTTCAGCTAAATTCTAAGGCAGTAGTCCTCAATGCATGGGTTGGAAATTTACAGTCTGAAAATATACCTGGAAAATACCTTATAAGTATTTTTGGATATATCTGGGTGTCTGGGTGGCATTTAGGATTTTTTTGAGATACCAATAAATGGGTCCTGAAAAATTCTGGAAATATTCAGAAGTATCTGGGAATATCAGGGGCCAGCATTTTAATGCTCCCAGGACAATTTCCCTTCAATTGTACAGTGTATGTGTGTCAGTGTCTCCTTGCCAGGTCTTGGTATTGGCTTGATAGGTTGGTGTGGTTTGGATTCTGTGGTTTCAAATTATTTCTGTTGGTCTTGCAACAGTGTTTCTTGCTTACGTTTGTTTGCTTTGTGTTCTCTGCTTTGGCATTGGCTTGGATTTTCTAGTTTGACATTTTTTGCCTTGCTACAGTGTTGCTTGGTTAAGTCTGTTTGTCTTGGATTCTCTAGTTTGACATTTCAAAGTTGATATACACAGGCGTCTTTCTTTGGAAGTTTTTTAAAAAAGAAAACAGTGTTGAGAAGCTCGTGTGTGTGTGTGTACGTGTGTATGTGTGTGTGTGTGTGTGTGTGTGTGTGTGTGTGAGAGAGAGAGAGAGAGAGAGAGAGAGAGAGGTGCAAATATGCAGTTATGTGCACATCGCTAACTAGTAAAAAAAATGGCAGCCAGGAACACAAGAGACCAGTTAGACCTACATGATCAGACAACAGGAAATCCAATTTGAAACCAGCTCAGCCCAAAAGGACTTGACTTTCACAGGTATCAAAGAAACATGCAGTAAAGGGAAGGAAAACAGGACACAGATGACTGGGGCACGACAGACAGATGTTGCTGTCTGATCATACATTTTAAATCCAGAAGGGAACAACAATGTCAGTGGATCAAACTGCACATCTGATTGCAGCCATTGTGATGTATTCATGTGATGCATACTTATAAATGCGCCTTCAAGTGCTAGTTTCTTTTTTCCCCTCAAGGCCTGTATGGGAAAGACTTCACTTAGGTCTTGCTTTCTCTCTCTCTCTCTCTCTGTGTGTGTTGGTTGCAGTCTTCCAGTATAAGTATTCTCTGTCTGTAAGTGTTCTCCCACAGCTGGAAGCAATAAAGAGACCTATATTGAAACTATCAGAGCCTCCTGAGTGCTGACTATTGAGGAGAACTGAAGGATGATCTGATAAGTAACTTATCCTTGTCCACTACACTTCAGAGAGAATACTATAGACATCACGTTGATCTGAGGCATTTCCGTCATTTCTCTAATTACTGGAATCAAGCTTGGGGGTCATCCAGTAGTAGGCAGCAGTTAGGATCAATGCCTTTGCAGAGTGTGAACTTTCTTTACTAGTATACATATAATGATGTTGGTACTGACTGACTGATCCAAACTGAAAGGATGATTCAACAATACCAGGCATGCAATTTGATAGTGGAAGATACCTCGGACACTTGAAAATGAGACACTTGAGATGTCTCCCTCAACTCAGAGGATATGTTTCCTCAAATGGTTAATGTGCTACTATACTAGCTAGGATACTGAAATGTAGTAAGCCCAGAGCCCAGATGCTCTTAATATTAGAAAAGCCCGAAAATGAAACTATTCATATCTAACATTTTAAATGCTAATAGGTGACCTAAAATTACCGAAGCATCCTTTTTGTTGGCATGACGTGCTGGAAACCTGGTGAGGATTCAATCAAAAATGGTAAGAAGTCATTTTTACCCAGCACACATCTGTCAACTTTAACCAACAGGAAGCTGCTTCCCAAATTCATCAGGCAGTTTAGGAACTAGCAAGCAATATTATTTCAGCATGTATTTTCATAAACCAAATTATATAAACCAATATTAGACACATCAGTTTGACTCTCATATTACTTAATTAAGCAAGCTTTCCATGTTACTAGAAATGTCATGCAATGTTGTGCCATCTATTCATTAAACAAATTCCGAAGTTTAATCTAAACACAACAAGTAATGAACAGCTGTGTATATTAGGTTTTCTTTTTTTCAAAGATGATTATAAATTCAACATGAAAGCTGGAGACTATATTAAATCTAAGTGGAGGGGTGAACTGAAGTTATTCAGATGGCTAGTCCTGCAACATCTATTTCTCAATTAAATGCTTGCTTCAACTGTGCAATATTAGAGTGAATAGATATTTGAAAAAGTCCACATGGTCAAAGCAATGGTATTCCCAGTAGTCATGTATGGCTGTGAGAGGTGGACTATAAGGAAGGCCGAGCGCCGAAGAATAGATTCTTTTGAACTATGGTGCTGGAGAAGACTCTTGAGAGTCCCTTGGACTGCAAGAAGATCAAATCAGTCAATCCTAAAAGAAATCAACCCTGACTGTTCCCTGGAAGGACAGATAATGAAACTGAAGCTCAAATACTTTGGCCACCAAATGAGAAGGGAGCACTCACTGGAGAAGACCCTGATGCTGGGAAAGATTGAAGGTCAAAGAAGACGGGGACGGCAAAGGGTGAGATGGTTAGACAGTGTCATAGATGCAACGAACATAAAGTTGAGCAAACTTCAGAGGACGGTGGAAGACCGGAAGGCCTGGTGTAATCTGGTCCATGGGGTCGCGAAGAGTCGGACTCGACTGTGCGACTAAACAGCAGCAAAAAGATATTTGAAAATCGTGTACCGGCCTGCAGAGAACACATTTTTCTGACAAGGTGTAGTGTATCAGTCTGCAGAGGAAACACGTTTGGAAAGAGCGATCAAAGTAGGCAGCCACGTTGGTCTGAAGTAATAGAACAAAGTTAGAGTCCAGTGGCACCTTTAAGACCAACAAAGATTTTTTCAAGATGTGAGCTTTCATGTGCATGCACATTTCATCAGACAATGAAATGGAATTGCAGATCTGTAATTCCATTTCATTGTCTGACGAAGTGTGCACGTACACGAAAGCTCACACCTTGAATATAACTTTTTCTATGTGAATGGGCTAGTCAATGGAACACTATCTTGTGGCATATAACTCCCAGATGTAGAAAGTTGCATGGACTGAACATGGGGAAGAAAAATTGGGTATTCAAATCACGTGGTGAGTAGCATCACCATAGATTTGCAGATGGGGTGGTAATCAAAATACTTTGGGGAAATGTCAGTCAGGTTTATTGTCACAGTCAACAATCAGCACACTCAGTAATTTTACATTAAAACATTTCAATAAGAAATATGGGATAAAACTGACAGTGGTGTTCTTAAATTAAAGGAGATATCACAAAGTTTACTTTAGTTGTTCCAGTATAGGAGCTAAACAACACATCGCATGCATCCTTACTCTTCTATCGGCTGCTTTCCTTTAAGAAAAAGCCACACTGAATTCATATGCTGACTTTAAAAAGGGATGAAGTGGCTGGGAGAAGAAAGCAGGGGTCACAAACCCACATGAACGGGTTTGGTTCATGAACCAACTTCCCAGTTCATATTGGTTCGTGGTTCAGTTTGTGATTCCATGTTTCCTCATTCCCCCTTGTTTTTGATGTTTGAGTCTGGCAGCAATCTTCCCCATTCTCTCTCTTTTCTCCCCCATTGTCATTTTCATCCTTTCTCTATTCCCTTTCCTTTCTACAGTTAGGTTGATCAGATTAATTTGATAGCTAAGTAAACTAACAGATTGATCCTATGCACCACTATGAAGTCCTTAAAAGACTCTTTTGTTGTCTGCCTAAATTTTCAGCAATAGATGGGAAAAGTTCATAGCCTGTGACAGAAGAAGGCTCTTCTAAAGTCTGCCATTGCCAATGACATACAGTTTCCTTTTGTGCAACTTGACTTTGCCACATCCAGAAAAGGGTCTGTCTGGTTCTTGCTGATACAAATAGCGGATTGTGATACTTCATTACTTTGCAGTTGCCATCCAACTTGCCACTCTTCTGCATAGTGGTGCATAGGATCAAGCTGTTAGTTTACTTAGCCATCAAATTAATCTGATCAATCTAACTGTAGAAAGGAAAGGGAATACAAATGATAACGAGGGAGAAAAGAGAGAGAATGGGGAAGATTGCTGCCAGACTCAAATGCCATAAACAAGGGAGGATGCCTAAAGAAACATGGAACCACAAGCTGAGCCACAAACCAATATGAACTGGGAGATTGGTTCATGAACCAAACCTGTTCATATGGGTTTCTGCTCCCAGCCACTTTTCACAGGGAGCAGAAAGCAGGGGTTTAAAGAATTTTGACCCATTCAAACAAAGCAGCTGAGTGGCAGAGCACCACTCAGTTGTTTGGTTTAAATGGCTTGGAGCTGAACCCAAGAAAGCCCCTTTAAACAGTTGAGCCATGGGGATCAGGCTCAGCTGTTTTGAGCCTGAAACAGCTGAGCTGTGGGAAAAGGCTGAACAACTGAGTGGCTAGGAGCTGCCTGCCCCTATCGCTCAGCATTTTGGCAGCTTTTTGTAGGAAGAAAGCAGGTGTTTAAACCCCTGCTTTTTGCTCCCCACAAACCCTTGAACCTCCACAAACTAACTTAAAAGTGAATGGAGGTTCATGGCCAGGCTGCAGTTCACAAATGGCCAAAATTAGTCACGAACAAAAGTTTGTAAGCCGGTTCATGCCCATCCCTAGGTTTAACAAATCATATAATCTATTTCAAAGCATGCATTTGTCTCTTTATCCTTTTTATTGTTAGAGGTACCATTAAGTATACACATGAAAAATGTGAGTTGGCCCTTTGAAGAATTACAACATGGTCAATGCCTGTGCTTGGTCAAGAAGTTTGTTCCTTCAATCTAACACATCCTTATCTTCATTCATACCTTTGGAAAGGCCCTTTCCATGTTGCTATGAATGCCACAACCAAAGTGACAAAATTTGAGTGACAGGTAATACAGTGTATGAGCATCTCTTTTATTCTACTGTTGCTTTTGATCAAACATATTCTGCAGGATTTTGAAACAGATGAGACATGGTCTAAGTCAACAAGAAGCAATCCTTTTTTCAAACTTTCTAGTCTCTGTAGGCTAAAACACACATTATTTTTTTTGGCGGCTTGAACCTAGGTTCTCCCAGCCCAACTGGCTTTGCCTGCAGCCACGCAGCAACTGTATGGATCATTTTATAGATCAGCGGTTTGGAACTGTGGCATGGGAGAGGAGGGGCTGCTTCCTTATCTCTGCCCACTTTTAGAGATTTAAATGATCCTGGCAGAGAGTTATTTATATAACTGTGGAGCAACACATAGTTGGAATAATCCAGGTGCTGCTCCAAATTTAAGTAAATAAACCTCTCCTGGGGTTATTTCATTTGCAGAAAACAGGGTGGGTTAAGGCAGGAACCCTTCCTCCTCCTCAACACAGTTCCCTGTCAAAAAGAAATCCCATTGACATTATCTGCAGCTGCTGCATAACTGCAGTGAAAGCCAGTAGAGTCAGGGAAACCAAAACCCAATTTGCCAAAAAAAGTAGTGTGTCGTTTGGCCCTGAGAAAACAATTTGTCTGGCTAAGTGCTTCTCATGGGACAGATCTTTGCCTCTTCCCTCTTTTTGCTACAGTCCCCTATGCAAGATTATGGGAAAGGAGAGATTTCTGCCAGTTCCCCACAAAAAAGGGAAGGGGAGCTCTGAATACATTTCTCTGGATCCACACCATTTTCTCCATCTTTATAGAAGCTGAAAGTTCATGTAAATTGCAGTTTGTCAAGTTGTTTCCTTAAAGTTAGCATTTTGCATATAAATATGCATTTTCCCTGTTACATTTAAATCCTAACAGATAAATGAGCACAAACACAATTTCAGTTTACATGCATACCCATTAGCCTAGCATTATTGAATGAATGTGTGGTTCTGGAAAGAAATTATGATATGTTTTACCTTTGAAGTGCTTCTCAGTGCAGATATTTTAGCTGCATCTTTGAAACACAGAATAATAGAGCGTTTTGATTTTTTTATGGAGGTGGATTAAACATATGGATTTCATTCAGTCTCACATTAGAAGTGCATGTACGCACACATCCATATTGCCCACCAGCTGTGAAGTGGACCTAGAACTCAGCTAAGACTGGGTCATCTCTCAGTTTCCAATAATAGCAGCACAGATATTTCTTTACATTGCTTTGAGAAGGGCAGACAGAATGCAGGAAGAAAACATTTATGAATGTAGGGCCTGGGGATCCCTGAGAATTACAACTAATCTCCAGACTACTGAGATCAATTACCTGGAGAAAATGGCTGCTTTGGATGGTTGACTTTATGGCATTATATCTCTTCCCAAACCTAGCTCTTCCAAGGCTGCATCCCCAAGTTTCCAGGAATTTCTCAACCTAAGTTGGCAACCCTACCTGTGACCCTGATTCAGAGGCCCTGAGGTCCCAGTCACATGGGCTGGAAAATGCGGGGGGGGGGAGCGTGGCTGTTTGCCCCAGAGCAAAGTAACGCGCGGCAGCCCGATCACATGTCCCGTCGAGGTCCCATGGTTAGGCCGTTAGGTGCCAATCACATGGCTATCCTGCAGCGCGGCAAAGAAGCAGCACGGCACGATCACACTGGCAATCGCTAGGTGTCACTTCCATGGCAAACGGGATTTTTTTCCACACCGAAGTTTGTGCATGTGCATGATCGTTTGTGCGCATCCTGTGGAGACTTACACAAAAAAAATCCGGTGTGCGATGGGACATGGATGGATGCCGGATGCCACGGGATTCAAGTGGAAACATGATCAGACGCCCGCCCTTGCCCCACGTTTTCCGGAAACTAGTACATCGTATGTGGTAGTTTTTTACTCTGCATCTTCGATGAGAAGCCACGGGTTAGCCACAGGTATACTGTGCTTCCCAGATGTTGCAGCGTGATTGCACACCGAAAATCCGCCTATCATCTGTGTCTTTAGCACGGCAACTTCTCCGTGTGAACGGGACCTGATTCAATTTTCACTTCTGTCATGAACTTACTGGGTGGCCTTAGGCAAGCTATGCCTTTTCAGCTCCCCAATAAGGATGGCCAACCTTATATTGCTGTTGAAATTTAAAACAAGGTACTGGATGTGAAGCACTTTGAACAGTGAAAAGCTAAAGAAAAGCTAACATTTCCCTCCCTCTTTGGTGGAAACAAACATGTATCTTATAAACTCAGGTCAGTCACTGAATTTGGCTACAGTACTGAAGAACAAATGAGCCTGATTTATTGAAAATTCTACTTGAAGAGCATCTGTCCAACTCAGCACAGTATGCCACTGAAAAGTTTTTTCTATTATGTTTACCTGACTCAAACTCAGTTAAAGGGGCTGATACCATTGGCTACAAGATACTTATACTTTTTTGCTTTAAAAGATTAAAAATAATGGGACACAAACCCTCCTCTCTGAGTATTTTATTAGTAATGGGTTCCTGTACCACCCTCTATTCTATCAGCTTTTGGGTTTTTTCTTCTCACACACCTGCCTGCGGGGTGGGGTTGTGTTATTAACTATCTATTTATTTTAAACATTTCTATCCCACTTTTCTCTGCATCTGGACTAAAAGTGGTTTACAAAATCCATTTAAGATGGAATAATTATTACTATTAAATACTCACATGAGTGTTGCAAATCACCAATCAACAATCATTTAAATGTCTTCCCAAAAATTATGGCTGGCATAATTTCCTAAAAGTTTACAAGATAAACTGGGAACACTATTCAATAATGTGGGGGCCATGACAGAAAATATATGGGGGCAAGCTGTTGCTATTGAAACCTGTCTATGGGAGGACACACAAAACAGATGTTGATTGGCTCAGCCGAGGTGCTGCGTGGGGATATATCAGGAAGGAAGTCCTGCAAGTGTATGGGTTCTCAGCCATGAAGAGGTGAAAGCCTATGCTTTGAACTGGAGTTCGAAACAAATGGGCAACCAATGTAAAGATCTTCAGATTGGTATAATCAATGTAAAGCGACCTGTTCCACATAACAAAGAAGGCTTTTAGATCAATTGAAGTTTCTGAGTTGCCTTCAAGGATAGTCTTATGTAGAGCACATTATAGTAGTTTTGACCTGAGGTTACTGCAGCATAGATCAGTATGGCCGGGTTCGCAAAGTCCAGAAAGAAATTATTGACATGCTACATGATGTTGGGGGGGGGGGGAGCAGTTTTTGCTACAACATCCCCCCTGTTTCCCAAGTAAGATCCATTCAAGATGCCTGATAAGAATAGATTAACCCCAACTCCAGGCTAAACCATATTGATGGGAGCCTCTCAAGTGGTGCGAGAGTGTACCAAGGGGCAGTGCTACCTATAGCCTCCAAGAGTCTGTCATTCAGTGCTCCTCCAAAGCTTTCAATAGAGGCAACATTTGTACTCCCCAGCTCCTGGAATAAACCCTCCTGTAATATCAGCTGATTCATCAGTCTCCTGATGGTGAGGACTGGAGGACTGAGTGGTGGACAGAGCCACCGGGGAGCCTAAGGGGACAAAATTCTAGGGGCCTTGGTTGCCCTGGGAGCCTTTGAAGCCAAATAAAATCATGCTGCTTGTTGCCACATGATATTTAGGCTGAATTTGTGCAGTGTGAGAAGAGCCCCATAGTGGGTCTTCGCAGCCCCGGGAGGAAGAAAATGTGCAAGAATTATGCTTAAAATGATTTTATAGTACACTGCTATAACATTTTCATGATGAGATACTACAACAGCTTAAATAATAAAAAGTGGCCAAAGCAGGAGCCATTTCCAAACAATGTACAGAACCTGCTGTTCTGACACTTTTCAAAGGCAATACCATCCATTCATGAAACCCAACTTGCATAAAACTTGCATAACCCTAGAGTGTAATGTGCCTCATACAGAAAGGAGGTATACTGAAACAGGGGCATACAGAGTAAAAGTTCCAGATAACCCACAGCAAATAAACGTGTGACAGGGAAAATGCAAGGAACTGTGTGGAGCACACAGTTTTTTCAGCAGTGTCTCTGTTTTTAAACTATGTGCATGTTCTGCAAATTTAAATATCTATGAGTAGAAGCTATCCAATGCCTGTGTTTCTCACTGTCGGACAACTTGGGTACTCTATGTACTCTTGTTTTTGGCAGTATGATTCTGAAACATAGACCCCCAAGTACTGCCAAAAACAATCATCTTATTATCAATCATTGTTACTGTTGCCTGCCAGTAGCTCTGAATGACATCTACTGTAGATAGAACAGAGGTAAGGCTGTAAGTTTGTGGGAAGGTTTATTGGTTGTCAAATGGAATTTGTTGTATCTATAATATCAGAGGGTAAAATACAAAGACCAGAACCTATTAAAAAGTACTTGACAGTGATCTAAAACTTCAGAAAATAAAAAATGGCCAATGAGAGGCCATACACAATGAAAACTTCCAGAACTAATACACTTGGCTGGGGGAAAAAATAAATAAAAGATTTACTACGTGCAAGGAAGGACTCAAATTTCAAGGTTCTCTGCTGGAACGCTGAGTCAAAGCACTCTAGTTTTATCCTGTGAATTTGTTAACCAGGGATTTAATTCCTTGTAAACAAAATGTACACTTTTGCCCAATAGATTCAGCTGTCTTCAGCCTCTGCAATCATTAAATGGACAGGATAAATTCAAATGTCTCCTTTAACTGGTCAGATATGATCAGATTTTCAAAAAGCCACCTACATATTCTATTCTGCTGCTGCTGCTGCTGCTGTTAACTGATCTTATATCCTGCCCTACCACACAAGTGGACTCAGGGTGGGTCACAACCTATAGATAACAACATGTCACATATAAGTAGCAATAAAACCCATAATATAAAAACAATTAAACAGTCGAAATAGAATGGCACTAAAAGAAAGCACATAAACAGACTGATGCCTCCTATAGCATGTTAAGCAGATGATTATTTATTTTTTATTTTTGAGCTTTTTATTCTGCCTTCTCCAAAGCAGGCTCAGGGCAGATCACAAAAGCCAAGTCCAAGACGCGTTACAATAAAAATCACATTAAAAGCAGTTAAAACACTAACAATAAAAATTCATACAGGTAGCAAAAGATTGAGAGCAGGGAGGCCAACTGTGATGGATGCCCACCACCTCAACCAAAGGCCTGGTGGAAGAGCTCCATTTTGCAGGCCCTGCAGAACAATAAAAGGTCCTGCAGGACCCTGATCTCCAGTGGGAGCTGATTCCACCAGGCTGAAGCCAGGGTGGAAAAAGCCCTGGCCCTGGTCGAGGCTAAGCAGATGTCCCTTCGGTGGGGGGTAACCAGCAGATGTTGATCCTGTGAGTGCAAGGCTCTTCGGGGCACATATGAGAAGAGGTGGTCCTTCAGATACGTCAGTCCCAGGCCATGCAAGGCTTTGAAGGTTAACACCAACACCTTGAAATGGATCTGGTACTAAGTTGGTAGACAGTGCAAGCGGCACAATACTGGCTGAATGCATGCCCACACGGGTGATGCCGTAAGCAGGCATGCCACCACATTCTGGACTACTTGGAGTTTCTGGATCAGTCTCAAGGGCAAGCCTGCATAAAGTAAGTTACAGTAATCAAGCCTGGAAGTGACCATTGCATGGGTCACCATAGCCAAGTCCTGGGGGGAAAGGTAGGGGGCCAATTGCCTGATTTGCCAGAGATAGAAAAAGGCAGATCTGGCAACTGCTGTGACCTGGGCCTCCATAGAAAGCGAGGCATCTGGGATCACTCCTAGGCTCCTCACCATCTGAACCAGGGCAAGAAACACACCATCCAGGTTGGGCAGCCCGGTCCCCATCCCAACTCCCCCCCACCGGCTCAGGTACCGGTCTTTCATCTTCATTGGACTGAACCAGCCATGGCCTCCAATGCCCCAGTCAGAATCTCTGGGGTGGAGTCCAGGCAGCTGTCCAATAACAGATAGAGTTGGGTGTCATTGCATATTGGTGATGGTAAGGTATCCTGGTTTACAACTGTGTCCTGTAGGTAACAAGCAAAGATTACAGAAGGCTGATCTGGTAACTGCAGTGACATGGGCCTCGATAGACAGGAAGGGATCCAGGATCACCTCAAGACTCCTCACTGTTGGTGCTGGTGCCAATGGCACCCCACCAAGTGCTAGAACCTGGATTCCCAATACCAAAACCCCACAACTCAGGTATAGGACCTCCATCTTTGTTGGATTTAGTTTCAGCTGGCTCTGCTGTAACCATCCAGCAACGGCCCCTAAAGCCTTGTCCAAAATATCTAGGACAGAGTCCAGCTGTCCATCCATCAACAGATAAAGCTGGGTGTCATCAGAATACTGATGGCAACCCAGCCCATACCCCTGGACCAGCTGGGTGAGGGGGTACATATAGATGTTAAAAAACATGTGAGAGTGGATCACCCCCTGTGGCACTCTGCATTTGAGTGGGTATCTCAGAGACATCCTCTCTGCTTGGGCCACTCTCTGTTCCTGACCATGGAGAAAGTAGGAAAGCCACAGTAGAGCAGTCCCCTGTATCCCCACATCTGCGAGGCAGTAGGTCAGTAGATCGTAGTCAACCATGTCGAATGCTGTCAAGTCTAAAAGCAACAGCAGCACCATCCCTCCTTGATCCAGGTGCCTTTGGAGGTTATTCGTGAGGGATTAGAATGGATCTTATACCATTAATTCAATATAATTCTAAACTTACAATAAAGTTACTTAATGATTATGTATTTTCTGAGTGGCCTACATATAACACAGTTAGGGAAACAGAGCACAGGTATCAAGATCGTCTTTGTCTTGACCCTGGAGATACACAGGCCGTGCTCCATCACCACCAGCTGATCTTATGTAACCTTCCCCCCAATATATGAATAGCATTGTCAAAAATGCAAGTATAGCCCATCTGATCTACGGGAGGGATCAGATGGGGTCTTTTGACAGTATTCAGTAGTGTTTTTGTGTGGAAGCTCAGAAAAAATCCAGTGTAGTTAGAGGGCCAAAGCAGAATAAAAATACTGCACAGAAGTCCCCTTTGAGTGCTGCAGTAAATACTGAATCCACTGTCATCTTCACAGATCTCTAATACGGACATAGTTCTTTGGAAATGCAGGGTGCCTCAACATGTAGCAGCACATTTAAATGCAATATTCACTGTGCCAAACTGACACAGTGGACGGTGCAACCCAAAGAATGCTTTCATGGGAGTAAGCCCCGTTGAATACCATGGGACTTCCCTCCAAGCAGGCCTACTTAGGATTGCTCCCCAAATCACCTTCTGGTTACTCTAACAAAGGAACTGGGGCTGAATTGTACTTTTGTTTGTCTTTTCTTTTTGTCAAGATCATTTAAATAGGGTTGCCAGCACTAGCTTGGGAAATTCCTGGAGATATGGAGAGGGAGCCTGGGGAGGGGAGGGGAGGGGAGGGGAGGGGAGGGATCTCAGCGGGGCATAATGAGTGATTAACACATGGAATTCACTGCCACAGGAAGTGGTGGCGGCTACAAGCATGGACGGCTTCAAAAGGGAATAAGATAAGCATATGGAGCAGAGGTCCATTGGTGGCTATTAGCCACAAGGTATCGATAGGGACTCTGGGGCAAGTGATGCTCTGTCTTCTTGGTGCTTGGGGGGGGGGTCAACGGTGGGAGGGCTTCTAATGTCCTGGCCCCACTGGTGGACCTCCTGATGGCACTGGTATTTCTGGCCACTGTGTGACACAGAGTGTTGGACTGGATGGGCCTTTGGCCTGATCCAACATTGGCGTCTCTTATGTTCTTATGTTCTTAATGCATCCAGTTCATCTTCCAGAGCTGCCATTTCCCCCAGCTGATCTCTGTTGCCTGGGGATCAGTTGTCATTCCAGGAGAAGAAGAAGAGGAAGAGATTGGATTTATACCCCGCCCTTCACTACCCAAAGGAGTCTCAGAGCGGCTTACAAACTCCTTTCCCTCCCCCTCCCCACAACAGACACCCTGTGAGGTGGGTGGGGCTGAGAGAGCTCTGACACAAACTGCTCTTTTTCAAGGACAGCTGTGCCAGAGCTTGTGACTGACCCAAGGTCACATCAGCAGGTGCAAGTGGAGGAGTGGGGAATCAAATCCGGTTCTCCCAGATTAGAGTCTGCACACTTAACCACTACACCAAACTGGCTCTCTTGCCACCACCTCGAGGTCGGCTACCCTGCTTAGCAAAGAAGAATGGCTAATTTCTTAGGATAATGGTGATTTTTTAAAAAACCTGCTGTAGAAACAAAACATGGCAAAATGTAAGTCGGCATTTCATTTTAAAGGATGCGGCATTGTAGGCAGAGCAAGGCCATTTAAATCTGACAAACAAGACAGAAATCTAGTTATGTATTATATACTGCTGATATAAAACTCCTCAGACAGAATTGCAGGAGCAGTTAGAGAACTCTTAAAAGAGGTTTTCATTGCTCATACAGTTATATCTACAGTACTTGAATTCTTTGACTTTCATTTAATAATGATTGCACAGTGATATAATTGGCTGGCTGCACAAAGGAAAAAATTCAAAACTTCCAGAGTAATTTTCAGGATGTAATAAAATCATTATGGAAGAAACTGACAGCATATAAGTTGCAAGGAAGTGACAGAGAATAAACTATTGCTGCTGAAAAGGGTGAAAGGGTTCATGTGATCTTGGGTTTGTACAGCGTGTGAGTGTGTGTGTTGAATGTTCCTTAAATAAATGGACTTCAATCTTTCCAGCAATATTGTCGATCCCTTTTGTTTGTTGTGGTATAAATGAACAACCCTCTTCCTTTTGAGGTGTCCCATCATAAATTTCAACCTCTTTTAATTATGAATTGTAAGCCATCTTAAACCATGGGAAAAGGCAGGATGTACATGTTTAAACAAACAAACCAGGTTGTGGCTCACAGCCCATCAGTTAAAGACATCATAGGATGGTGAATTCTTCATCTGATATACTATAATCTGAACCTCTACCTTCCTTTCCTTCACAGTATCCCTCAGCTCTTAGGAGCTGGAATTCAGGAACATAAATATGATGACATAGGAAATGGGTGAATAGCCTTCTTACTTTTAAAAACTGAAAATAAATCAGCTGTGGAAGGCTGACTGTTTTAGGCAGGGCTATTTTTGGGCAGGAACGCACAGGAACGGAGTTCCGGCTGGCTCCCGAGTTGGCCACGCCCAGCAGCAACTCATTAGCATAATAGGCCACACCCAACAGCAGGAACTCATTAGGATTGGCTACATTAGGGGTGTGTGGCCTAACATGCAAAGGAGTTCCTGCTACAAAAAAAGGCCCTGGGTTTTGACAACAAACAAGGTAAACAGAATAAGAAGCAAAAGGTGGGTGTGGCTGGATGACCACACTTCTGGTAACATGGGGTGCGGCCTAATGTGGTAATGAGCTGTGCTGTCAGGGGTGTGGCCTAATATGCTAATGAGTTTCAGATGTTGGGTGTGGGCTATTATGCTAATGAGTTCCTGCTGGGCTTTTTCTACAAAAAGAGCCCTGGAAGAGGAGAACACTGGAGGAGAGCTGCTCAAAACCTCCCTATCTTACTGTATGTCCATTCAAAATCATCCCCCTCCCTACAAGCTTTTCTTTCCTAAGAATATAAAGTATCTTGGAAACCCTTTTGAGGAGAGGTGTTAATATCCACACAGGCTCCTGCTGCTCATCCACTTCCAGTCACAGCCTTCAACGTATCTTTGAAGTGAAGACAAAGATCTCAGGAGACTATTCACACATCTGCATTTTTGTCTACTTTTGGTCTTAGCCTGTAGTTATCATGAACTGAGATACATAGCACACTCTTCGTACTTAAAATGTATTCAGGTCTATTCAAAATGGCTTTTCGAAGGAGCATTTGCAATCTGAACAAAGGAGTATAAATGAAGGATATCAATAAATAAAACAGAATGGCCTCCATGTCAAAGAAAATCCAAATACTCCCAGTAGGACAGAATATTCCTTCCAAATTCTTTATATATCAGTGTTACATTAGTTTGTTTGGTTGTTGGGTTTTTTTGCAGAATATGCATGTTTGCGTGCAGTCTGAATAGCAGTCAATACAATTCCTATGAATATACAAGTTACACATCTCTCTGTGTGATCAGAACCATGAAAAAGGAGGGTTCCTGATTGGGGAAGGGAACACTACACTCATCCACTGGTACCCACACAGGACCTATACATTCCTTCAAATGAGCATACACATGATGCTGTCAGAGCGTGCTCCCCCAGTACTACTCTCCATCCCCTATGCATTCAGTCTCCAAAAGATATTACTTTAAGAAGGGCTACAAGAGCCATGGAATTTGAAGCGAACAAAAGGGGGAAATGCTAGTAATGAACAAATGTACCAAAG
Organism: Gekko japonicus; assembly: GCF_001447785.1. Lineage (NCBI taxonomy): Eukaryota > Metazoa > Chordata > Lepidosauria > Squamata > Gekkonidae > Gekko > Gekko japonicus. The sequence goes on from NW_015173735.1 coordinate 64,027, forward strand.
GACTGTGTAATAAACAGGTAAAAATTCACATGCATGGCTAGCGCAGTCTACGTTGTTGTGCCTGGTTTCAATTTGCTTTGCTTCAGTAACTCTGCTGCTGAACTCGTAGCTTTACTGAAGATGTACCCTGCTGCGTTTAAATATGTTTTTCAAGGTTCTGTGATATATGGCATTTTTATTGTGGTGGTGGTGGGGGTTGTGTTTCTTGTTAACACACCACTGCTAATAGAGGAACTGGTCAAGCCAATCCATTGTAGAAATGCTGCCTCTTTTGTGTTGACAGGCCAACTTCCTATCGGCTCACTGTCAAGCTGAATTCACAGCTTCATGGTTTACTTCACTCCAGCCAGCAATTATATTTCACTGTAGAAAGTCATGACACAGATTCAGAGTTAGAACAGGCTTTTTAAAGACGGAAAGTGATGCTGCATCCTGTATATCACTTTTTTAATATACAGAATCCGGAAAAGTGTTAAAAGCACCATTTCATTTCCAGCATGCTATAATCCGTCATCTGGAGAGATGTTCTATCTGCTTAAGAGTTGTTCTTGCTGTGGTAATATGGGTATCATTTTAATTTATGTTTTCCTTAGAAACCCTGGGCAAAGCTCTATCAATTTGGCATGCTTTTAAGTATTACTTTGCACGAGAAAAAGATACATGAGTTTACAAAATCTGGACAATCCCCTTTAATAGCATGAATTCTACAGTATCTAGAGTAGGCATGGTGTTTTGAAGTCTGATGGCAGGTATAGGGACATTTTAAGTGTATTATTATCAGGAAATCTTTCTGGACATTTCCTAAAACTTATTACACACAAAGTTCTTCATGTGCCAGTGGCCATCACATTACTTTCCTTTGGGGTATTCACAGTTCATAGATGCAGCAGCCATGCCAAAGACGGTTGAAAAAATAGGCTTAGTTGCCAGGTCCATTCCAAATCTCTCAGGAGCTGGTAATGGTGATAGTATTCATATACAGACTCTTTTTTAATTAGCTAATTAAAAACTTATTGTGTGAATGGTTATGTTTTATTTAAGACTAGACACCTTTGGGAGTCATAATAGTGAAGAGTTGCCTGTCTTAAACTGGTTTCATTATAAATAAATAGAACAGTCTTATGTGATAGCATGTAGAGTAGTCTACACTTTGAGGTCCTCATGCCGTCTCGCTTTGAATTAATAATTTCTGTCTCATTAATACTTGATCCATCCAAGTTATTTGTAAGAACACTGAAGTGAATGTGTGTGCCATGGTTGTTTGAGCTGGGTACTAGATAATCTTCCATTCCTACTGAAGACATTCTATTGTCCCCTTGCTTTTCACAAAAGCAGGTGTGTATTTGTGTGTGTGTGTGTGTGTGTTTGTGTGTGTGTGTGTTTGTGTGTGTTTGTGTGTGTGTGTGTTTGTGTGTGTGTGTGTGTGTGTGTTTGTGTGTGTAGGACTCCAAGGTATCTTTTTTTTTACCAAACACATAAATGTACTGTGCTTTCTGGGCAAAGGTCTTGCCAGGCCTATAAAACACATATAACAAAAGTAAAACTAATGCTGGGGAGCAGTTTGCCCCAGCCCACTGGGAATTCAGGTTATATTCTAGCCATGCATGCCTCCCTCGAGCAAGTTTTTTCTGCTGGCTGCTGAGGACAGAAGTTGTTTTGGCTGTGGTCTGTAGAGCTTCCTTTAGCCTTAAGTATTTCCAATCTCTGCTTGTTGAGAGCTGAGAGCAAGTGAGTGTGAGAACAGTTTGTGTGTTACTCAAGAGGAGAGTAAGTGTGACTGAGAGACAGATACTTGCTGGGGGGGTGCTTGCTGAGAGGGGGGGAAGAGAGAGGAAGAAGCAGCAGCATTGTGGCTTAAGCTTTCCCAAAGGCTTACTGGCTTGGAGAAGAGCAGCTTAGCTTCTGGCTGCTCCTACCTATAATATCAGCTCAGTGTAGGAGCAAAGTCTCTTGGCTGGCCAGCAAGTGCAGGGAGGCTCACACTTATTAAGCCCTTGCTCCAGCTGGTGAGAGGGTTTTGCCCTTGTGGTTCAGTTTTTCATGCCTGGCCAGTGGTGTGTTCAGAGCATGTATCAGACTGTGCACATGTCCAGACTAGGGATGTGTATTCGGTTCGTCTGAACCAAATGCACCCCCGAAAATGGCCCATTCCGACCCCTTTCAGGCTGCTGCAGGCCGATTCAGATTCTCTTATCTGAATCGGCTTGCCGCCGAATTGTGGCAGCAATTTGGTCCCATTATATCCTATGGTCCCATTATATCCTATGGAACATTGAAGTCAATGGTGAAAACATAGGGTATATTCTGGGGGCTGGAAGGGAGGGGGTTTGAGGGAGAGGCTCCAAACTCACAGGATAGCTGCTGGAGCCTCTCCCCAAAATACCAACCAAGTTTCAAGAGCATTGGACCAGGGGGTCCAATTCTAAGGGCCCCCAAACAGGTTGCCCCATCCCCTCCATTGTTCTCTATGGTGGGAAAAAAGTCATAAGGCCACACACCCCGCCCCCAACGGTCCCGGCCGCCAGCGGCGGCCTTGCAGCTCCACTGCCGAGGCGAAGGCCCTCCCTGGCCCCAGGCAGGCAGGGGTGGGAAGAGGCGGGGAGGAAGCAACTTACCCTCCCTCTTCTCCTGCCTCCTCCTGGCTGAATGAGGGCTGGAAGCAGGGGGCGGGGCTTCATCATGTGCCCCGCCCCCGTACCTCACCTGGGGGAACTGCGATCCCCCGCGTTCCCCCCCGAAATGACCTCTGAGTGCCCACAAGTTCTTGTATTGTGAGAAAAGAAGAAAAGTACTTCTTTCTCTACCTGCTCTATCCCATGCATAATCTTGTAAACCTCTGTCATATCACCCCTCAGTCATCATTTCTCCAAGCTAAAGAGCCCCAAGTGCTTTAACCTTTCTTCATAGAGAAAGTGTCTCAACCCTTCTATTATTCTAATTGCCTTTTTCTGCACTTTTTCCAATGCTACAAGATCCTTTCTGAGGTGTGGTGACCAGAACTATACACAGTATTCCAAATGAGGTTGCACCATCGATTTGTACAGGGACATTATGATACTGGCTGATTTGTTTTCAATTCCCTTCCTAATAATCCCCAGCATAGCATTGGCCTTTGTTATTGCAGTCGCACACTGTATCGATATTTTCACAGAGTTATCTACTGTGACTCCAAGATCTCTCTCCACCAGCTCGGACCCCATCAATGTGTATTTATGGTTAGGATTTTTGGCCCCAATGTGCATCACTTTGCACTTGGCCACACTGAACCCATTTGCCACGTTGACACCCACTCGCCCCTCCTCAACAGATCCCTTTGGAGTGCCTCACAATCCTCCCTGGTTTTCACCACCCTGAACAATTTTGTGTCATTCACAAATTTAGCCACTTCATTGCTCACTCCCAACCCCAAATCATTAATGAACAAGTTAAAAAGCATTGGACCCAGTACTGAGCCCTGTGGTGCCCCACTGCTTACCACCCTCCACTCTTAGCAGGCTCAGGGCGGCTTACACTAGTCAGTAAAAAAAAACAATTAAAATCACATAAAATCCTCAAAAAACAGTTCAATTATAAATGAATCGTGGTTCATAAAGTGCTGGCAGTGGTGACTAGTCATTTAAGGCTGCGGTTACACGGAGCATTTGCCGCGCTGACGATATGGATGGTAGGTGGATTTTCTGGGCGCGATCATACCGTAACATCTGGGAAGCGTAGAGCTCCGGTGGCTAACTCGAGGCTTCCCGCCGAAGATGCGAAGTAAAAAACTAGTACCTCCGAGGTACTAGTTTCCGGAAACTGCAGGGCAAGGGTGGGCATCTGATCGCGTTTCTGGTGGACTTACGTGGCATTCGGTGCCCGCCACTGTTCATCGTACACAAGGGGGGGTTGTCTCCCAAGTCTCTGCAGGTTGCGCAACAGCACCCAACAGCACATGCGCACAAAGAGTGATTGCTAGTGCAATTGCATGGCGCGGCTTCTGTGCCGCGCTGCAGGATACCCATCTAGTCGGCTTCTCCCCCCCAACCACGGAACCTTGACCAGGACATGTGCTCGGGCGGCCGCACACTAGTTTCCTCTGGGGCAATTAGCCACGCCTCCCTCCGCGATATCCGGCCTGTGTGACCGGGGCCTAAGATGGCTTACTTAAGAGTATACACAAAGATCTCACAGTCATTCTGCTCATGATCTTCCTCATACAAGGGTGGGGCAGGCTAGGTGTCAAAGCCAAGGGCCAGGGTTCTGTAATTAAAGTTGTTGATGTGGTGGCGGCTCCTTAGTTGAAGGCCTGGTGGAAGAGCTCCATCTTGCAGGCCCTGCGTAACTGCAAAAGATCCTGCAGGGCCCTGATCTCCTCCTGGAGCTTGTTCCACCAGTATGGAGCCGCCACTGAAAAGGCCCTGGCCCTGGTAGTAGCAGGCTTGGCATCCTTGGGACCCGGGAGGGTCAATCGATTTTGTGACCCCAACTGTAGTGCTCTCTGGGGTATATATGGGGAAAGGTGGTCCCTCAGGTATGTCAGACCCTGGCCATATAAGGCTTTAAAGGTAAGAACCAGCACCTTGAAGTGAATTTGATATGCTATTGGCAGCCAGTGCAGTGACTTTAGCAAAGGCTGGATGTGCTCCCACCTGGGGACAACCATCAGGAGCCTGGCCACAGCATTCTGCACTAGCTGCAGCTTCTGAATTTGCTACAAGGGCAGCCCCATGTAGAGAGTGTTACAGTAGTCTAGTGTCGAGGTGACCATTGCGTGGATCACTGTTGCCAAATTGTTGTGGTCGAGGAAGGGAACCAACTGCCTAATCAGCCGAAGATGGTAAAAGGCTGCTACCTGGGCCTCCATTGTTAAGGAGGCATCCAAGAGCACCCCCAAACTCCTGACCTTTGGCGCTGGCACCAACGGTGCCCCATTGAAGGCCAGGAGTGGGATCCCTACTCCCGCCCCGACTCAGGCAGAGAGCCTCCGTCTTCGTCGGATTCAGTTTCAGCCGGCTCAGTCTAAGCCAACCAGCCACGGCTTGTAATGCCCAGGCTAGATCTTTATACTTTTTTTCTGTTTCCTCTTCACATGTCCCCTCATTTCAGAGAAGTTACCCCTTTTAAAGTTAAAAGTGGTTGTGTTGGTCTTTTTGGGCAACTCCCTATTTATACAAATGTTGGACTCAATAACATTGTGGTCACTGTTCCCAAGCGGTGCATTTCTTTACCTCTTCCAAGAGTATTCATTCCTTAACCAAGAAGAAAACCAATTCAGACCTATATAGCGTCTAGAAACTACTTGCTATTCATCAAGGCCTCTCCGCCACCAAAGAGACGGGCAACAAAGCCTCTATAAATATTCTTCATTCAGGGTTGGCCTTGTAATTTTTTTATATGGCACATCTAAACCATTCATGAGCCAGGCTGACATAGGCTAGGAGCAGAAGACATATTAGCTACTTGTCACGATGCATATCTTAATATTTAGTGTTGATTGTAACACTGCGCTTGACATTGAAAACAAAACATCTGGAATTCATTTACTGGACTCACCCTTTAAGTTGTATTGACCTTTAAAAAGAATTCTGAACTTTTTGTCTGAATGGTCATGCCATGTTTATATGAATCCCATACATTTTGTTTATAATTTTTCATGTTTTACCTTGGCTACTGCACATTCTCAAAGTCTACAATATACCTTGCAGAATTAAGTCTGACAATGTTCCTCACGTTTCTTACAATTTCCATATGACATTGCTTTTTTAGGCTTTGATATATGCATCCATTTATCTTTGTAAATGAGAATATGAATACCCCACTGCCAATGAATAGAAGAATCCATTCAGTAATGTAACATACTGTTTTATTTGTCCCAGTGCTTCTGAATTATAAATAATTAACTCACTTTATTTTTTAAAAAGACAGAGGATAAATGATCACATTGACTTTCTTCTTTATGAAAAAAAACTGAGTAGATGTAAGATACCTCTTGCTACTGCAAGGTGCTGGAGGTATGATTAATGGTACCATCATTGCAACATAATTTACTTAGAAGGACTTACACAACTGATAAAATATCATGTGCTCCTAGTAAATGGCAATCTAAGTGAACTGTATTTCAGGGTTTCCCCCCCATAGGATTCATGAAGGTTTCTTTATATGCATGCAAGATGACCAGTGAAAGTTAAAGCAGAACTTCTGTTGGCATGAAAAATAGGTTCTGTCTGCATAAAAAATGAACAAGGAATAAATTAGGTCATAAAATGAAATATATTTACAGACTGATGGCATGCAAGGAACTTTCTTTCGATTGGAGAAAAGTTTGATTCATTGTACAAAAGGTGATATTAAGAATTAAACAACTTTCTACTAGTATTCCATCATCTTTGGTGAGGTCCACAAAGAGCCTCCACCTCTATGTAATAAATATGGCTTTTCTTGCATGGAAGAAATAGGTATATAGTGTTCTTTTGTCATAAAACTGATTGCCATAAAACTAAAGCTTTGTGGTAAAATAATGCTTTACACCTAGGGTTGCCGAGTAAATTTTACTCACCGGCGGGGGAGCCTCGCTGCGCTCCAGGAGCCGTCCCTTGTCATGCGCGCGCCGCCAGCACGTCACCGGAAGTGACGCGTGACATCGATCACGTTGAGGGCGTGGCCCCGATCGTCGGAGGGAAAACCATAGAGTTTTCCCTCTGATGATTGGGGCCACGCCCCCAACATGATCGATGTGGTTGTGTCACCTCCAGTAACGCAGCCATGCTGCGCTTCGGGGGGTGGAGTTCCCCCCGGGGCCTGATTCCGTGGCGGTGGAAATCGGGCCTCCAAAGCGGGGGGTTACCCACCCCCACCCCCACTTGGCAGTCCTATTTACACCACAACTAACTTGCCTTCATAATACTCCCCCTTTGGAGGAGGAGGAAGGTTTAATATGAATTATATTGATGTTCAGCATTAGCCTAAAACTCCCTCTGCAGGTGAGACTAGGGTTGTCAACATCCATGTGGGGCCTGGAGTTCTCCCAAGATTATAACTTATCTCTTCACGACAGAGATCTTTTCCCCTGGGGGGAAATGACAGCTTCAGTGGTCAAACTCTATGGCAGCCCCCCCCCGCCCCGCCAACATATTTCAGCCTCCACGAACCTTTGGAATTCTGACACAGGGTGGTGAGTGCAACTACAAAAGGGCTGCCGTGGGAGGTGGAGCCAACTATAAGGGGTGTGTGGTTATAGATAACATTTCAGGTGGAAGCTCTGTTTACTATGATGTCTTTTCAAATCAGCATACTGTTTAAAATATTTGGTAGCATATACACAAAATAATTAATAAATATTGGGATATCTAAGAAAGCCTCATCTGGCAGTATCTGTTTCCGTTTTGCAGGCATCTTTCTTATGCGAAAGGCGGGGAAATGCTTCTTCTCCCGGCTATCTTTACATGAGCCCATCTGTCACGAACCCACCCATTTTTAACCTGTACTATTACTCGTCAGCAACGACAACTGGTGCCAATGAGAGCTCCTTGCACATGTGTACAGTAAGAGAGAGTCAGGCTAGGTTTTCATAGGAACATAAATTGTTTTTGAAAAGTGAACAAAATATGATGTAGTGAGGTTATTATCAACGTCCACCTGAATTACAAAAATATATTAGAGCTGGGAAGATCTGGTGGCTTCAAGGGGAAGTTCTGGTTAGGTGCTATAAGCATTCTAGCTTTGCAGCCCAAGTTTTAGAATATCACTGGTGCTGTTTGTGCAGGTACGTACTTCAGATAAAGCTACTGTCGGCATTACACCGTAAACATGAAAAACTCAAAAAGCCCCACCTGGCCCTGCCCACTTTCTAAAAAGCTTGGCAGGTACCAGAGAAGGTTCCAGCAGGCACCATGTTGGGGACCCCTGCTCTATGGTATACCAGGAACTGGTGAGATCCCTCTCCAAATTCTCCCCTCCACAAGCACCACCTCAAAATCTTCAGGGATTTTTCAGGCCTGCGTTGGCAAGCCTAGACTGGACGAGTAACTAAATCTCGAGGCAGGATGAAAGACTGTGAAACAAAGTTCCTTGGTTAGAATTGAACTGGAAAGCTAGTCACTCAGGCAAAAAAAAAATGCATTGACATACTAATGACTGGCTTGGGTGACTGAAAAGATCTCTTTGGAAGATAGTTGACTGTTACCTTTTCACTGATGGATCCTAGAATGTGTAATGATTTCATAGAAAACTACAACAGGTACAGATACTGAGAATAAAAGGTTTTTTTTGTTGTTCAGTCACACAGTCGAGGTGGGGATCCCTTTATTACAAAGTGAAAAATGCTGGAACAGAGAAGAAATCTCATAAGACACTGATAAAGGGAAGCTGAGTTTGACTTATTATCAGATTTAGAAAACCACCTTTAGCTTTGTAATTAGGGGTATGTAATATTTGTAATTCTGCTCAGTGGCTGTAAATATTGTTGTAACCCACCCCCAGCCTTGCTGTGCAGGGGAGGGCAGGCTAGAAATCAAATCAGATCAAAATAAATAAACATTTATTTGTTCAACATCAGGTTTTGTAAAAAAATCAGTCATTTTTAATATGCTAAGTAAAATCTAAACTCTTTTATTATTAAATCTCCCTGGCTTTGGGTGGTCTTCTGACAATTCAAAACATTCCCCACTTTCTGTATACTAACAAGGAACAGCAAAAAGGTAAGAAAGCCCCTTCCAAGGGTTGCCAGCCTCCAGGTGGGACCTGGAGATCTCCCGCTTGATCCCCAGATGACAGAGATCAGCTCCCCTGGATAAAATGGCTGCTTTGAAGGGGAGACTCTATGGCATTGTACCGTGCTGAGGCCCCTCCCCTCCCCAAACTCCGCCCTCTCCCAGATCCACCCCCAAAGTCTCCAGGTATTTTCCAACCCAGACCTGGCAAGTGGGCTTGGCTCTTAGTTTTGCCCTGTGCCGCATGGAAACTGGATAGGAAGCACAACAGACTACCCAGTTTATTTTTATGACTTTTCTATCCAAGCTTTCTTCCATTATGGAACGTGGTATTCTTAGAATTTCCAAAACGTCTCTGACCTACCAAACTGATACCTGTTTAGCTTCAGGACGGTGTCATGTACCTTCCAGCCATACCCTGGAAAATGTGCTGTTGCATCTTCTGAACATACTCTGCCTTAAATTCCAGTGTAAAATGCTGTCTAAAATATTTGTACAGTATCTGTAGGAGAAGCTCCATGGATTATTAAGGTGATGTGAGGTTAAAATTAAAGACCTTACATGGTGGGAGTATTAATGAAGGACAGAGCTCATAAATTATCATCACCAAGTTATCTCTGTAGGAAAGGTGACTTGACATTTCCCAGACTGTTAAGAATTTTACATTCACTTTTGGCAAGAATGATGTAGAGTTTAATCATCAGCTTACATTAGGGCTCTAATACACAAGGGGGCGGTTCTGTTCTTTTTGATATGGATCATTGGGTTACTGCACAACATCTCCTCTGACTTTCATGAGTAGGGTTTCCACATCTTTCCTGTACACTTTCTTTATGGGAGATCTAATTGCAAAAGCATCAGGACATAAAAATAAATAGCACGAGGCATTAAACTGAAGCAAACTTGTCTGTGAGCAGGTCAGGAAAAAAGGCAGAATCCAAACCTTACATTCCATAATGTCCACAGGAAAAATGAAGACCTTTTATTCTGGGAAGGACTGACATTTATATGACAATGGACTGGTGTTTTTTGTGAAGACAGCTAGTCTGGGAGATCCCATCTCAGCAGAACAGATCTGTTTTTCATAACCCAGGGTGAAAACACTGAGCACCTCTGGTGTTCAAATGCCTGTTTGGTGTAGTGGTTAAGTTTGCCAACTCTAATCTGGGAGAACCGGGTTTGATTCCCCACTCCTCCACTTGCACCAGCTGATGTGACCTTGGGTCAGTCACAAGCTCTGGCACAACTGTCCTTGAAAAAGAGCAGTTTGTGTCAGAGTTCTCTCAGCCCACCCACCTCACAGGGTGTCTGTTGTGGGGAGGGGAAGGGAAAGGAGTTTGTAAGCTGCTCTGAGACTCCAAGTGAAGGGTGGGGTATAAATTCAATCTCTTCTTCTTCTTCTTCTTCTTCTTTTTCTTCTTCTTCTTCTTCTTGGCTACTGAGTTCTGGCGGGCTGCTGGAGCTGGAACCCAGAATCCATATTGGCTACAACTTTTCTACACATATAGGGGGAGAGAACTGAAAAGGAGCTATTATTTTTGTGTTGGGGGGGGGGGGCTCATCCAGGAGAATGACAGCATCCTGCATAGACATACACTCATCTGTTTGCCCTAAGTGGGAGGGGAGAGTGGATATTAGGTACTGTACTTTCCCAAGTTAAATTAGAAGTCTTTTAATGTTTTATTTCCTTTGTTCATATCTGTACCAGTGGCCTGTATTCTGTCTAGAGTTATGCTAGCAGAGCAAAGCTGGTATTTGTTTAAGAGATAAGATATTGCCTTGAGTCCTGCCTGCTTGCCTTGATGCTCCTCCTGGCAACACACTGGTGAGGAGGCAAAGATCAGGAGGTGGTGGCAGCTACCAAAGGGGAAAGACTCCAAAGCTCTTGAGAGAGAGAGTTAGGGAGTAGTGAGGGATCCCTACTGGGAACAGTGGACTTCCCTCAACCTGAATAACTCCCCCCTAGTTTCTGAACAGGACTGTGCCTCTCTGGCTTGCTTGAGAGCTGACTGAGGGTATTCTGACAGATGGTAGGTGAGGAAGCATTGCAGGGCTTACTCCTAGAAAGGTGTTCTTAGGATTCTTCTTTTAGTCCAATGGAAGAAATTGTTTTGTTTTCCTACAGTGCTCCAGTTCTAATTGTTGTTCAGATAGTCTTACACTGCTAGAGAGGAGAAGCCCTGTCCTTGACAGAATGATTCATGATTTTAGAAGGAATATACTAGGCAGTTTCTTTGGGAACACAGAGAAAAGAACAAGACACAGCTACTGGTTTTGTAACATGCTGGAGGTTAGAAATGGAAATAAGTCAAAATGGGATAAAGCATCACACATGGGAGTCTAGACATTAGTGACGTTCATGCAACACATGTTTCTTCTGTCTCTAAGATTTGCTCCCTTATATGACTGTTTAAGAGGGTATCAAAATGCTCACTGGATTGCAAAGTGCCCTCTAAAATTTGAGCTTCTAATAACAAGGGATGCTGCAAAAATGACAATATATACAGAGGTCATTTCAGGGGGGATTGTGGGGGAACGCAGTTCCCCCGGGTGAGGTGTGGGGGCGGGGCACATGATGAAGCCCCGCCCCCTGCTTCCAGCCGCCCCGCTTCCGGCCCTCATTCAGCCAGGAGGAGGCAGGAGAAGAGGGAGGGTAAGTTGCTTCCTCCCAGCCTCTCACCACCCCTGCCTGCCTGGAGCCAGGGAGGGCCTTGGCGGGGCTTCCTCGCACTCCCACCGGCCTTGCAGGACCACCGCCGGGCCCCTGATGTCAGGGGGTGTGGCATACGCTAATGAGTTATGCTAATGAGTTCCCCTAGCTCTTTTTCTACGAAACGACCCCTGAATATATATATATATGTGTGTGTGTGTGTGTGTGTGTGTTCAAACTTTTTTTTTTACTATTTCTATTATGTGTCAATATAATAACTTAAGGAAAGCCCTGCTGGATCTGACCAGTTGTCTGTCTAGTTCATCATCCTGTCTCATACAATAGCTACTCAGTTGTCCTGAAGATCCAACAAGCAGGGAAGAGCAGCCAAGCCCATCCCCTGATGTTGTATTCAGAATTGTGATGCCTTTGACTATGGAGGTTCCCTCTAGTCAGACTCAGACAGCTTGAATTAACTCCATTTTGATCAGTATTGCACCTGTGTAGTAGTAGCATTCAGTGTGACAGCTGATTCACCCTCCCATTTACTGGGATTGCTTGGATGGTGTTTATCACAAAATCATATTGGCAGATCATGCACAATTTAAGATCAAGTACATTACAGTTCATGTGCTACCTTCATGCCTGTACAATCTGCAGCCCATAGCACTCATCCTGCTGGCATGTGCTCAGAACCGACTGGATCGATCTACAGGTCCCAGGGAGCATTGCAAGAACATGTAAATCTAAGGAATACAAGCAACACGAATACAGCAGGCTTCAAGAGTCGGTCAGGGAGGCAAAACAGGCAATGTTGCACCAGAGGAGAGACAAGCAACACAGCTTCCTCACCCCCAGCAAGATCAAGACGATCAAAGAAAGCAACTCCTTTATAAATTCAGATGTTTTCCTTTTGGATGCATTATTTAAGTGATACACTCAGTGACATGCTGCCTATGTTAGCAGTCAGACCCCTCCTCCCACTAGGGAGCAGTTTATAGGTTACAAAGCCAATAACACTCCTCTATACATCAGGGGAGAAGGGCAATGCTAAGGAATGTTCAAACTATCACACAATTGCACTCATTTCACACACTAGCAAGGTGATGCTCAAGATCCTACAAGCTAGGCTTCAGCAGTACGTGGATAGAGAACTGCCAGAAGTACAAGCTGGGTTCCAAAGAGGTAGAGGAACTAGAGATCAAATTGCCAACATTCGCTGGATTATGGAGAAAGCAAGAGAGTGCCAGAAAAAGATCTACTTCTGCTTCATTGACTACGCTAAAGCCTTTGATTGTGTGGATCACAACAAACTATGGCAAGTCCTTAAAGAGATGGGAGTACCAGACCACCTCACATGTCTCTTGAGAAACCTGTATAAGGGCCAAGAAGCGACAGTTAGAACCGGATATGGAACAACTGATTGGTTCAGCATAGGAAAAGGAGTACGACAGGGATGTATATTGTCACCTTGCTTATTTAATATATATGCAGAGTACATCATGCGAAATGCTGGCCTAGATGAATCACAAGCGGGAATTAAGATTGCTGGGGAAAAGATCAACAACCTCATATATGCAGACGATACCACTCTAATGGCAGAAAGTGAAGAGGACCTAAAGAGCCTCTTGCTCAGGGTAAAAGAGGAGAGCGCAAAAGTGGGCTTGAAACTCAACATAAAAAAACTAAGATCATGGCATCCGGCCGCATCACTCCTTAGCAAATAGAAGGAGAAGTTGTGGAAGCAGTGACAGACTTCACATTCCTGGGATCCAAGATCCCACTGCAGCCATGAAATTAAAAGATGCCTGCTCCTTGGGAGGAAAGCTATGGCAAACCTAGATAGCATAATAAAAAGTAGAGACATCACCCTGCCAACAAAAGTCCGTATGATCAAAGCAATGGTATTCCCAGTAGTACTGTATGGCTACGAGAGTTGGACCATAAGGAAGGCCAAGTGCTGAATAATAGATTCTTTTGAATTATGGTGCTGGAGAAGACTCTTGAAAGTCCCTTGGACTACAAGGAGATCAAATCGGTCAATCCTAAAAGAAATCAACCTGACTGTTCCCCGGAAGGCCAGATACTGAAGCTGAAGTTCAAATACTTTGGCTACCAAATGAGTAGGGAGCACTCACTGGAGAAGACCCTGATGCTGGGAAAGATTGAAGGTCAAAGAAGAAGGGGATGGCAAAGGATGAGATGGTTAGACAGTGTTATTGAGGCAATGAACATGAAATTAAGCAAACTCCGTGGAGGTCCATGGAAGCAGCAAAGACTAAGAGGAAATGGACAGCTTTTTGGGATCTTCTTAGTCTTTGCTGCTTCCATGGACCTCTTTAAGACCAGTAATTATCATCCATCCACAACGCTTTCCCCTTTCCTCCCTGATTCTCCTAGTTAGCTCTTGTAAGTGTTTGCTGTGTGCATCCTTGTTTTATTCTGTTTTCTTTTTGTTTCAATAAAACCCTTCCTATAAATAACAGCCTGGTTATTTCTGAGAGTTCTCATAGGGAAAAATTCCCGTATACATAGGTGGAGATCTCAGTTACTTGCCTCTCACTCCATCTCCAAGCTAATTCCCCCAAACTAAGTGGAAACTGTCTATTTTGGGTAACATCTATGTTTTTTCTGAGAACAACTTCCCAATGTGGATCCTGTTCAATGTTTCAGAAGAGTGAATGGGTAAGTGAATTGGATTTGCTTGTGGAAATGCTATGGGTTGGAATAGTGGGCCCAAAAGGAAGCTTAACACTGGGAGTTCGTTATCGCCCACCAGATCAAAAGATAGAGAGGGATTATAAAATGATGAATGAATTAAAGATAGCAGCTAGATGAAATAACTGTGTCGTAATAGGTTATTTTAACTACCCACACATTGATTGGGTCAATATGTGCTCAAGTCGGGAAAAAGAGATTGAGTTTCTAGACACTCTTAATGACTATGCTATGGAACAGATGGTCACAGAACCTACCAGGGGAGAGGCAATCCTGGCTTTGGTCCTATGTAACGCCCAAGACCTGGTGAGAGATGTAAAAGTGATTGCACCGCTTGGGAACAGTGACCATAATGTTATTGATTTTAACATTTGCATAAATAGGGAGTTGCCCAAAAAGTCTGACACAACCACTTTTAACTTTAAAAGGGGTAACATCTCTGATATGAGGGGACATGTGAGGAAGAAACTGAAAGGAAAAGTAAAAAGGGTCAAAACCATTGGGGAAGCTTGGAGGCTATTTAAAACTACAATCCTAGAAGCTCAGAAAAAATATATTCCGCAGGCTAGGGAAGGCACAGATAGGTATAGAAAAAAGCCTGCATGGTTAACAAACAAAGTAATGGAAGCTGTAAAAGGTAAGAAGGATTCCTTTAGGAAAGCTAGTCTCAGTGAGGTTGATAAAAGGGAACACTCATGCTGTCTAGACCCCATGAACACTGAGTCAGCCAGACACGACAGACAAGGCTAGATGCAAAGTGGACACAAGCCACATATCCATCAACCAGGACTGAAACTTTTCTCTTTGTTAAATTGATTTTTAACATGTAAGAAAGACGACAGATGAGGGACAGGGAAAGTGATATGGGAATATACATGCACACAACATTGTCCAGTTAATTTTAAACATTTGGAAAGAATGTAATGTTTTTTTCAGTGTTTGGGTTCCTGCTTGCAATTTGAAAACATGCACATCCTTGACAATCTAAAGAGCTGAGCATCGGTAATACCTCAAAGTGGGAATCCAGACTTTGGGTTTCCCGAATTGAGATTTTCCAAATTGAAATGCTATTTCCCCCCAATAGATGAAGGCTGATGGTAGAAACTAGAGGTAGAGAGCTCAGGACCAGAGTATTTGCTCTTCAAGCATTTTTAGTGACTACCCACAATGCAGTTGCAAGTGTAACCTCTATAACGGAGCAGATAATGCAATCATTCATTATGTGTCATGGAACCATGTGCCCTGTGCACTTCATGCAATGATAAAAATGAGTTCCTAACCTTTTCCTGCACTCTGCTTACGTTCTCCCACATTTTAACATGACCAAGGAACAGCACAAGATGGTGCTAATTGAAGGAGGAGCAGACTTGAAGGCAGAGGCAGGCTTGATTCTCAATGGCTGGGTGCCAGGGGCAGGGAAACCGGCTGAGCCTCCATTGCAACTGAGCTCCCAGGTGCCTGCCATGACTTTCCCCAGCATAAGTTAACCATTCCCATTTTCTGATGGGTTTTGTTTCCTTGCCCTTTTCTCCAAGCGGGTTGACTATCACTCTTTGTTTCTACTAATCCTCTGGTCCCTTTTTAATGCTAGTAAAGCACAAATCAAAGAAACAATAATGGTAATAACAGCATAATAATGCAGATAGTAAACCTGAAGCAGTAACCACTGCTGGAAGAGGGTAGTGAATGATGTTCATGTTTAGGCAGACTGCTGATGCAGGCATATAGAAACTGGGAAGATATCAACCAGCCTGATTTAAGACCTGGAGAGAGTACAGCACAGAGAGATTGATAGTACTTTATGCTGAGGTCCAGGGCCCGCAACATAGCTTTTGGGATTGATGTCACGCAGTGCCATCAATCTCCAAGAGCCAAATGGGACTACTGTTCTCTATGAAGAATGGGTCATATTAAATACCTTGACACTGACTAGATTGAGAACTGCAAAATGACTATGGAAGAGTACATGTTTGTAGAGATAAATACAGTACTGATTCTCTATGCAGTTTGTTGAGCAACAACAATAAAAAAGTCTGTTCTCAGCTGAACTTCAGGACTGAGCAGGTAAAAAAAAAGGGAAATGGAGAGTTTGGAAGTGCAATGCTGCTAAAACAATTTTAAAATGACATTCATTAAACTATTCCCATACTGTATCGTCCACACTCCACTTAAGTCAGATCATTTTTGCCTGATCCACTTTAGTCAATGATTAGAATTAAATGTAAATTTGTTGGCTTGCAAGATTGATAGACCTCTAAGCAGTCATTTTTCACCAGAGAAATGTTTTGAAGTACAGCAGCATTAAGCACAGGAGGAGCTTTCTGATCACAGCCAAAGCTATGACTACTCTGAGTTTTGGAGCAGTGTATGAGAAACCTCCGTAAATAACACACAGTGCTTGCAATGTCTTCTTGTCTTATTAGAACCAAAAGAGTGTTAACAAGGATACAAATCAAATGGAGAATACATGACCATTCTTTGGGCTTTTAGCCACTTCTCTACTTCTCTCCCTCTCTCTCCTGATTCAACTGCACTATGGTGCGTCCACATTTCTTCATGGATTTTTGGGATCAATGCAACAGACTGGCCAAAAAGGAATGAGAGTTGTAGAATGGGGCAAAGTTCTAAAAGGTTCAGGTGGTCATACTATGCAAGGTTATGCTAGGTCATAGGCCAAATGTGCATTTTTGTTGGGATGCACAAACAGTCACTGGTTCAACTTGTGTCCTGTTTTCCAGTTGAAAATAGAGACATAGTGTTTCGGCAATCGATTTGATAGTTCATCAATTTGTTTGTGGGTGTCTGACAGTTTACTTCACTGTATTCCTTACTAACCATGCAATAGAGGAGCACAATTGGCTTTTTGCATATGCCAGCTCTCACACAACCTGATTGAGATCTACCACTTTCCCATCCTTGCTGTGTAACTGCTCTGCTCTGCTCAGCAGGCAGTTTAAATAGACAATTAGATCACTCATAAAGCAGATACATCAGTCATGAATAAATGCTGTGTTTCAATAAAACCCTGCCCTTTGGTATTCATGTAAGCCGTCCTTAGCGATGCTAATGGCTGCCAATCAGTTTGAATCAGCAGCTTCTTTGCTCATGCAGAATTTTTGGGGAAATCCAGTGCACACCAGTTCAGATCACTCACAAATTATATAAGTCAGTCACCAATAAATACTGTGTTTCCACAAAATCCTGCCCTTTGGTGTTTGGCTAAGGAGTCCTCTCCTAAAGTAAAGGTAAAGATTCCCTTGCTCGAAAGCCAGTCGAATCTGACTCTAGGGTTGCGGTGCTCATCTCCGTTTCCAAGCCGAAGAGCCAGCGCTGTCCGAAGACGTTTCCGTGGTCATGTGGCCAGCATGACTAAACACCAAGGTGCACAGAACACTGTTACCTCTCCTAGAATGACTAAAAAAGTAACTTTTCCGTCCACCATAGAGAACAATGAAGGGGATGGGGCAACCTGTTTGAGGGCCCGTAGAATTGGACCCCCTGGTCCAATGCTCTTGAAACTTGGTTGGTATCTTGGGGAGAGGCTCCAGCAGCTACCCTGCGAGTTTGGAGTCTCTCCCTCAAGCCCCCTCCCTTCCAGCCCCCAAAATATACCCTATGTTTTCGCCATTGACTTCAATGGCCCATAGGATATAATGGGGCTGAAATTGACATTCGGCTGGCCGAAAGACTCCCCAATAGGCTCCTACTGCCTACTGACATGCAGGAGTCTTACTGCCAGCAGAAATTGATTCTGCCCGATTTGGCTGAATCCGAATGGGCCGATTATTATTTTTTTGCACACCCCTAACAGTGAGTTTGACCATCAAACATGTTCACAGTGCCCTGATCTAGATAGCCCAGGCAAGCCCAATCTCATTAGATCTCAGAAGCTAAGCAGGGCCGACCCTGACAAGTACTTGGAAGGGTGACCTCCAAGGAATACCAGGGCCGGGATGCAGAGGCAGGTTTATCAAGCCACCTCTCTGTAATGTCCTAGCCCCGTTAGGGGCCGCTAGAAGTCACCTTGATTTCCAGGTTCTCAAGCACACTCACAAAATACACACAAAAAAGAACATGTTCACAGTCAAATTCACAGTATCTCTGCATTTTTCAGTCGCACCGCCAAGCCCTTCAATGTGTTGGAGATCCCCATCGTTCACTGGGAACAGCTTTGAGTTATGTAAGGCTTTATTACACATTGAGGATTTTCAGTCCATTTATTATGTGACTTGTTCTGCTTGCGCTCAGGGGCAGGCAGGGATAAAAGCAAACAGGGATAGCAAGTCCTATCGGAGCTGGTGATGCCACGACAGGCAGAGTTGAACTGAGACTATTTACAGAAATCGGTACCTGCAGGTGTAGCAGTAACCTGACGGCACTTATAGCAGGAGCCTGATCAGTATCTTGCAAAGCCTCAAGGTGAAGCTTTGAGTGGCCAGCTGTATACTTTCTGTTTTGAGCTGAGCATCCACCTTGGCTTTCCACCTTCTCCGCTCCTGGGGTTCTTGGGGGTGATCATGAAGTCCCTGGCAATAGGCAGGTCTCCTCAGCGTGTTCCTCAGCACTCCCGTTTGGAGCCTGGCTTCTTCTCATAGGCCACCTGGGCCTTGTCCAGCAGCTATGGCTGGCTGTGTATCCCCCGATGGCCCCTGAGAGTCAAAGGGTCCAGGGAATTTGGTACCTGCCAGGTTTCTCCATGGGGTCAGCCAGCACGGCATCCTCACTCTCCTAGGATGACTAATCAGGCCCAGCCCTAATTTTGGAGGAGTGGATTGCAGAATCCATGTCAGATTATACAATCTGCTCTTGAGTTTTTGGTGGACAGGAACTCATTTGCTCTGGAATCTTTAAAATTTGTTTTTTGGACAGTGTCCTGTGGTTCCACTCAACTCCAACTGGAAGAGGGAAGAGTAGATGACAAAGGGTTTTGTTTAATTTTTTTTTTAAAGAAGTAACCCCCCTACTGTATGTTTTAATGCTTGCTTTATGACAAGACTGTTATGGGAAACATCGTTACAATAAGTTTTGATTACCTAATTAATGAGAATGATATGTGATCAGCCCCTTTGTCTCATGATGTTTTTATCCAATTACTTTATTGGTTCAAAGCTCTGAGTCATCTCTGCTGTTACTGTGCTCCAGTAATACTAAAGTCTACTTTTAAAGGATATTTTATCATTGAGGCTGTAGTAGTATGGCTTTTGGGGGGGGGGACACAAATGTGGAATGCTACCTGGTTTGGGCACTGAAATCTTATAGCATTTTTATAATTTCCCAGGGGTCATTTCGTGGGGGAAAAGGTGCAGGAGCTCATTTGCATATGCCACACCCCCTGACATCACTGGAAGTGTGTCAGAAGGCAACACCCACCACTCAGGCTCCACTGGACTGTTTTGGATTGCTAGCTATTGGGGGGGTGGAACATACAGATCTGTCCCTCACAGAGTGGGGAGAGCTTGTACCTGAATAAAACCTGGTCTTAAAGGTGCCACTGGACTGTTTTGGACCAAGGGGCGGGGGGGGGGGGCTCTGCAGCTTTTCTGGATGCTTCTTGCTCTGACTGAGGGCTGCTGGGAGCAGGAGGTGGGGTTTGTTGCATGTGCCCGCCCCCTGGGCTTTTTACTACCGGAGCTCCGCTCCTGTGCGCTCCTGCAGGAAATGACCCCTGTAATTTTCTAACATTTACATAGAGTGTGACTCACATTAGTACCTTTCTGCTTCTTTCTCTGTCCTTTCCTGCCCCCTTGGCACTGTTTTGGAGAGGAAAAACAGTGTGGAGGGAAGGCAAGATCCCAACTCTCCCTATGCCATGGTGGTCCTTACCTGAACTGAGCCCCCTCCGTGAAATTTAAAAGATTCCCCTCTTTGGAACTACTTTTTACAAAGGCAGCACACCCCCGAGGAAAACCTGAGGACAGCCATCGCTTTTAGATGGGCCGTCAGCAGGGGTCATTTTGTAGAGAAACAACTGCAGGAGCTCATTAGCGTGACTCATTGGCATAATTCATTGGCATAGGCCACACCCCCTGACATCACCGGAAGCGTGTCAGAAGGCAACACCCACCCACCGCGCAGGCTCCACTGGACTGTTTTGGATTGCTAGTTATTGGGAGCGGGGAAAACGTGCAGATCTGCCCTCACAGAGGAGGGAGAGCTTGTACCTGAATAAAACTTGGTCTTAAAGGTGCCACTGGACTGTTTTGGACCGGGGGGGGGGCTGGGGGGGGCTCTACAGCTTACCTGGCTGCTTCTTGCTCTGACTGAGGGCTGCTGGGAGCAGGGGGTGGGCTTGTTGCATGTGCCCACCCCCTGGGCTCTTTACTGTCGGAGCTCCGCTCCTGTGCGCTCTTGCAGGAAATGACCCCTGGCCGTCAGTCACCTGCTTCCGGCTGGCCTACAGTGCAGGTCTCAGGAAGGCCATTTGTGAAATGGCACTGTAGCTCCCTTCAGGCTCAGGCTTGCCTGTGGTGGCAGTGGAGCAAAAATTAAGTTGTTAGTTCCTGACTATCACTGCCCTGTGATCTTACACTATTAGGACATTGTTCCTTAACAATTACCACCCACTGAGGGAGCATTAGCTGACTCTGTTGAGTCACTAGCCTAACAAAAGAATGGTCAGCCTACAGACACATCATTAGAAGAGAAACTCCTTTTGAAACTAAGGCCCTGAAACAACAGGTGTTGATAGCATTCTTTTAAACACATTCTGATAATGGAATTGGGAGATTGATGTCTAGGCCTTTGTCTTGAGCAAGTAGAAGCCTCAAAACAAAACCCTGACTTTCGAGTCAAGCCAGAGTAGTCATGAAATTCAGTCAGTCAGCGATCACTGTAATAGCTGTCTGTCATTAGGTTACTAAACTTCTGCTTCCTCATCCTTAACATTGAGCTGAATGGGGAAAGAAGCTGATGCTAAAAACAATGTCTTCCCTTCCATTACAGAGAAAGGGTTTCACAAGAAGATGATCTAAGGCAACAAGGTAGTGACCAGCAATGCTCCCACTAAGCTGTGGAGTCTTGTGAGCAAAAATTCTACTTTGTGAGCTACTGGCATTAAAGTTGTGAGTGAGCCATTTGGTTACTGCATAAATTAGTTTGCTCTGGAGCAGTGTTTCCTCTAAGATGAGTTAGCGTGAGCTAGCTCACAGTTTTTTAGCCTCCAGCTTACACATTTTTGTCTTAGCTCAGGAAGGAGGGCTCCCGAGCAAACTGATTTATGCAGTAGCCAAACTGCTCACTCACAACTTTAATGCCAGTAGCTCACAAAGTAGAATTTCTGCTCTCAAGACTCCACAGCTTAGAGGGAACATTGCTCTGGAGCCATCCTTCCTGAGCGAAGACAAAAATGTGTGAGCCGGAGTTTTAAAAACTGTGAGCTAGCTCACACTAACTTAGCTTAGAAGGAACACTGGTGACCAGTCAAAAGTAGTGTTGCCATGAAACTTTGCCCAGTGCAAAATTCAAAGTGAGTATGTTGGGTTATGTTCTAGAATTTGGAAGGAATATTTAAAGAAAATTCAGTAAGACTAGTGACATTCCATATATGGATTTTTTTTCTTATCTCTCGACTAGAACTACGGTATTCATGGTAACTAAGAGCCCTTCTCTATAGTGACTCCCAGTTCATGGAATGGCTCCCTAAAGCAGTGAGGGAACCCTGGCTGGTTCTGCATCTGGCATTCAGTTCACATTTTCTCAACACTGAGGAAAAGGTGCAGCTCAAAACCACATTCAGATACCCCGGGCCAATGCCACACTGACTGCAAAGTCACCCCTGAACTAAAGCAGCCATAATTCTATGCAGAACATACCATAAAACCCAGATGATCAAAAGAAGTGAAAGCAGCATGCAATGCAAAGGGTACCATAAAAGACGATGATCAAAGAAAGGGAAAGTAGCATGCAATGTAGAGGGGGATTTCTGTTCCATTGTGGATTTGCTAAAACAATGGGCTGGAGAAGCCTCCCAGCCAGGGGGCTGGTTGGTTCCTCTTGCATCTTAGTTTAAACCAAGGTGCAAGAGGTGCCAGCCCAGGATCGGCCATGGCAGTGAGAGCTAAAAGCTCTGTTCTGCCCTGGCTGTTCCTCTCATGCAGCTCCAAGCTGCAAGAGAAGATTAGCTGGGGCAGCATGGAGTTGACAGTTCCGTGCCACCTCGGCTGGGCTGGTTCCTCTTTGCATCTCAGTTTCAACCAAGCTGCAAAAAGGAGCCAGCTCAGGATCGGACTATTGCAAGGCATGGAGGGGAGAAAGGCATTTTTTTTCCTCCATACCTTTTAGAAGCCACGTCATGAATGAACTCTGATGCAGCGAGTTCACTGAGAAGGCTTCTGGGTGAACTCGCCGCTTTGAAGTTCAATTGTGGTGCAGCTTGAAAAGGCATTTAAAAGGACCATGTCCCTTTAAAGAGGTTTTCTCCCCTCCATTGGAAACACTGGAGGATGAGGGCACCTTCTTCTGGGGCCTATAAAATTGGAACCTCTGGTCCAATCCTTTTGGAATTTAGTGGATGGGGGGTGTTGAGGAGAGGCCACAGCAGCTATGCTGCAAGTTTGGTGCCTCTCCCTCACAAAACAGCCCCCCAGAGCCCCAGATACCCCCCGATCGATTCTCCATTATATTCTATGGGGACCATTGACCATAAAGTTTCCATAGGGTATAATGGAGCCAGAAAAAAAATCAGCAATCCCAAATATTTCCCAAATCCCAGTACCATATCAATATTAGGATTCAGGAATATTGGGAAATACCGATATTTTGGGGGTTCAAAATACCATTTTTTTGCACATCTCTAGTCCTCGTATAGTGAGAGATGTAGGCTCCATGGAAGTGCCCTACTGTCAAAGGGGGGGGGGATTTTCACCAGTTCTCCCTCTGAACATAACAGTGAGCCACGAGGAATGTTGGGATATATAGGTCTTAATAAATACAAAATAAATGTACGTGTAGCCCTGATGCTGTTTGGGAGGATCATTCAAGTGCAGAATATGAAGGAGGAGTTCAGTGGTCTGCTGCGGAAGGTGAGAGAAAAGAAAGATTCTTTCCACACGCACCCTGCAGTATTTGAAATAGAATCTACATGTTTTACTCTCTTCATGTGCCAGCCTTATTTCTCTCTCTCAGTCCACTCTGGCTGTTAGTTCTACCTGTTCAACAAGAAGCCACATATTTCACTTTTTCAAAAAGAAGCCATTGGTATTCCACATTTATTTATTGTTTTATAAAGAAGCACTATTCACTTTTCCTTTGACAATCTCAATGTGCTGTATAATATTAAATCATATTAAACCTGACTGCAGACAACAACATATTAGAGAAACAGGGTATTTTTGTAACAGAAGCAGAGCAACGAGGCACACCACTAGTTCTTTCTTTTTATGGAATTCCTGAAGTCAGTTCAGAATATCCCGGTGACTGACTCACACAATAATTTTTTTTAAGTGTAGCAATTATGCTGTTTACTTCAGTCAGGTGAAATGTTGATGTGTTTCAACAGCCTTGCCAATGTTTCAATATTCGTCATGGAAGAAACTCCCCATCACCCAGCACAGTGAATACTTAAAAGGTTTTCAGTTAAGGTGGAGCCGTGATCTCAGAGCCTTTGCTAGACTGGTGCACTGAGGCAACATCCAGAGAAGAATCAGATAATCTTGGCTGTCCATAAAAAGTACATTCCTCCCCCTAAGCTAGCCATGGTATAGTGGTTGAAGCGCGGGACTATGACCTGGGAGATCCAGGTCTCAATCCCAGCTCTGCTATAGAAGTTCACTGGGTGACATTGGACCCCGCACTCTCTTGCAGGCTAAGCTACCCTGCCAGGTTGTTGTGGGGTTGAAATGGAGAAGAAGATAACACTTGTAAGCTGCTTTGGGTCTCCATTGAGGAGAAAAGTGGGATATAATTATCTAAATAAATAAATCATTGTGTGATTCAAATTTATACTGTTGCCCTCATATGGTAAATGGATGATAATTTTGTTTCATCTAATGGGATTGTACCACTGACGAATATGGTGTGTGTGTGTGTGTGCACGCATGTACACTCTCAATCACCACAGCAGTAGGCAAATATTCTGCTGTTTTATTTATGTTTTATTTATGGATTCCAGGGTCAGGGCCCAAATTATATGTACATTTCAGGCCACCAGGTATGAAGGGTTCCCTTCTGGTGCTGACAATGGCTTCTTGCAGATATTTTTGCAGTGATTTGTGTGGGGGGGCTTGTATCCCCATTCAGATCACCCCCCACACTTTCAGGGTTATTATGCCCCAAACTAGAAGTCTTTTCTCAACAGTACAGTAGAAATGTTTTTCTGTTGATGGACATTGTTTTACTTGCTGAAATGCCATCTCTCAGCAAGTAATGTCCAATTCTTCTGGTTCCTTTCAGCATTATACTCTTGTCACAGGACATGCGGCTTTGAGTGGGAAATTGACCAATAGAAGCAGGGCAAAGGGAGGCGCGACCGCGGCGCAGCTCTTGTGTGACATCGGTCTGTGTCTCAGTGGTGCTAAGGCATCTTGATGGTGCCATTGTAGCACTGAAGTGCTGTATTGGTCTAGCGCTATAGCGCTCAACTTAAAAGGTTCAAAAAAAGTTTGAGGAAGACTGCACAGCAAAAAAAGGGTGGGGGAAAAAGCACAGTGCTATTGGAAGCACTGCAGACATTTTAGACAGCACACTACAGTGATTCAGAAGTGCAAAGAAGAAGTGAAAATGGAAGAAAGCAGTTTCCCTCAAAAATGGCTCAGCCATGCTTTGCTAACCATCCACAAGTGGCTTTGTATGAAAAGGTAAATAAAATCTGTTAGCAGCCGGTTGCTAAAACAGTTGTATGTGATGACACAAAAAGTCAATTAGCAACCAGCTACCAAAAGGCTGTCTGAAAAGAGGCCAGGGTGAGTATGTGGAGGGTTGCCAAAAGCAAGGAACGAGGAAATAGTGTGGGGTTGGGGATACATGGGAGAATAAGATGCCCCCGCAAGTCCTAGTGGATTTTCCTCTATGCAACTAGGCCTGGCCCAACAACCATCACACAACTGGGCTCAGCCCAGTGGCCAACTGTGCCTTAGTTTTCTCAGATAGAGGGAAGGAGGGAAAGCTGAAGACTGGGGAGGGGAGCAGATAAATATATGTTGCCTGGTTAGTGGGAATAAAGGCTTTAACAGTATATTCAAAGTTGATATTTTTTATTCCAATGGAAAAACTTCATGAAGAGACCGAGGTCCCCATACAGCAAGTGCAAGAACAAGTGCAAGTATGAACTTTCTCGAGCTGACTGTTCGTTTCGACCTTTGTCTTCATCAGATGTCAGTTTCTGGTCTTTTCTATTCAGAGTTTCCAATAATTCCAACAATAAGTGTCAACATTTCAAGAATGGCTATTCAAAGCTCCCTCATTCACAAAATTTTTCTTCAAGATTTTCTTCAAGATTTACTATCCGGAAGAAAAAATTTGTGAATGAGGGAGCTTTGAATAGCCATTCTTGAAATGTTGACACTTATTGTTGGAATTATTGGAAACTCTGAATAGAAAAGACCAGAAACTGTATGTATACACTTGGGCTTTATTGTAAAAAATGAAAAAA
>NW_015173735.1:91084-109426 GCF_001447785.1 Gekko japonicus
TGATATATTTTTGTTAGGGGAAAGTGTAAATGTATTACTTATTATTAGAATATGCTTAAATTACTTAATTTAACCAATTTTTTTTTGAGTATAATGATTAAGGGGAAGTGTGAATGTATAATTTAGGGATAAGAAATTGAATACAATTGATTTTGATCTTGATTAGAAGGAAAAATGGATGTAAAATTATTGTTACTTATTGCTATTTATTGTAAAAGATCTGAAAAGGTTAGTCATGAGTACATGGAACGGTTAAAAGGGAAAGTTAAAAAGTTCCAAATAAATTACTAATAAAACATTAAAGCATCAAATAGAGAGGAAAATTTTAAAAATTATAAAAGTTAAAAGAAAAGTAAAGAAAAGAATAATAAATAAAAACCCAACCCCCATATTGATTACACAGAATTGACAAGATATGGTGCTGAGATAAGAGCTGGAATCTGACTTAAGCTTAACTAACCTCAAGAGGATAAAGAAATAAAGAGGTTTAGTCAACGCAGACTGGATGGAAAACTTGATTAGTGAAGGAATGATGGTTATATTAATCTGTGTTGTATAGAAAATAAGTGTGGTATAAGAAATGGATAAGTGGGAAAATGTGCTGTGGATCTTGTCTAAGTGTACAATAAGGGCTTAATCGGTGCAGGGATGTATGTTGGTTGTTGTTTTATGTGTGTGTTGCTTAATGTTAAAAAACCTAAAAAAAAAAATTTAAAAAAAAAAAAAAGAAAACAATAGTGGAAAAAGGAACAATAAAAGGGATGAGAGTATAGGGTCTTTCAGGGAAGGGAAAGAAAAATAGTGGGAGAGGGAAATGTGATGTCCCCTGTAAGGCCTTGCTGGTCCCTGCTTGTGTGTACTTTATTCCATTTAAGCTAGTTTAATTCCTTAAAACATTGTGGGAGAAGGTGGTGGGCTGAACCATGGTAACAACTAGAGGCTATGTAGCCATGACAGAACTGTGGGAGTATATAACTACTGACCTGTCAGATCTTGCTGCCATTTTTAAACCTTGCCTGTTCAGTTTTGGCATTTTAAAAGAATGGGTTTCATTGCTGTCTGCTGTCTGTTGTCAGCAGTTTCATTTTGGAGAAGGGAGGATTTTTGGTGGCAAATTGAAATTGCCTTCGCTGTCCTGTTCGTTCGCAGTGATTGAAGCAAATGGCACTGAGGAGCCAACAGAAGTGCATTAAGAATGGTGGCTCAACACAAAGAGGCTGGGGGCTTTTTTAAAAGACATTTGAAGGAGAAGCAATGCTTCAAAAAGTAAGGCCTAAAAAAAAAAAATCAGGGCGCACAAGAAACAAACAGGAAATCGACTGATAACATGTCAGTTTGCAGGAGGATCAAGGTGGACCCTAGAGGTGTGCATTCAGATCTACCCAAACCAAAAATATACCCAGCATCCCAAATGTATCCAGGTATATTTCAGCATCCCAAATGTATCCGGGTTTTCTCGGGAAAACTGAAAAAAAATCCTCTCCGCTGTTTGTTGGGCTTCTACTGCAGTCCCTTTAAAGTTTAAAAGGACTGCAGAAGACAGCCTGAGGATCAGCTGTGCCATTGGGGAGCAGACTGTTCCTACTGGCTCGGCTTGGGGCTGGCTTCTCATGCAGCCTGGTCTAAACTGGGTTGCAGGAGAAGCCATCTCAGCTGGGATCTGTGTGCCATGGGGAGATTGCTCCCAGTGGCATGCAGATCCTGGGTCTGGCTTTTCCTGCAGCATGTGTGCCACAGGGAGATTGCTACTAATGTCACATGGATCCTGGGCTGGCCCGTAGCTAACATGGGGCCCAAGGGGCCTGGCCTCCTAGTGTTTCTTCTGGGCCTCCTCCCTCTCGGGCTGCCCCCAAAGTGCTCCAACTTACCACCTGCACTGTACTTTCATTTAATTAACTGGTGGGGGGCAGTGCAGTTTAAACCAGGCTGCAGGTGAAGCCATTCCAGTTTGAATTTATGTACCGTGAAGAGTGATCTCCCTGTGGCACAATAAATCCTCGGTCTGGCCTCTCCTGCAACATGGTTTAAGCCAGGCTGCCGGAAATAGCCATCTCAGCCAGGATCTGTGTGTCATGCAGAGCGATCTCTCTGTGGCATGCAGTTCCTAGAGCTGGCTTCTCCTGCAGCTTGGTTTAAACCACACTGCAGGAGAAGCTAATCCAGACCCAAGATCTGGTTGGCTTTAAAAAAACACACAAAAAACTGGTATTTTTCTTCTTGGGTCTATTGGACTAAAAAAAAATTCAGGATTTCTGAAAAATCCTGGACCAAAATACCATTCCAGTATTGGGATCTGGGATTTTCCAGAAATATCAAACTTTTTCAGGTCCAATAGACCCACACTGAAAAATACCAGATTAAAAAAAACCATGCACCCCTAGTTGCACCCTGGATTTCACCTTAACATTGCTGGTCTATTTTGTACATGAGGGGCAGAGGGGTGCTTTGTGCCTTTCTCCAATTGTGCAAACTGTCTGAATTTTATGTAAGCAAAACTAAAAAACAACAACAAAAACCCACCTTGTGAAATAACTCAACTACTGTCTTGTTTGGGAACAGTCCCCCCCCCCCCCGAGAGAATCACTGTCTCAAGGAGTGCTGTAACTTAATACAGACAATGCTCACAGAATATGGATATTACATATCTTCTATACCAAGCTATTTATGCTGTTTTAGGGAACAATGGTGGCAATTCCCTTATTCTTACCAGCAGGGCTTTTTTTGTAGAAAAAGCCCAACAAGAACTCATTAGCATAACAGGCCACACCAATCAGCAGAAAGTCATTAGCATATTAGGCCACACACCCATGCCTTCCCATGGCTGTGGGGCGCCCGGGCAAGCTGGCCCTTGGACAGGCCAGGGAAGGAACAGGGAGGCATTTAAATCCCCCCCAATCCTTTCAGGGGGCCCCCTGGGCTGCCCACCTCAGAGTTGCGGGAGGGGGGTCACTCTGCAGGCCTTCCCTCTGTAGCCACGCATGCAGAGGATTTGGCTGTAGTGGCGTGGCCAACTCTGAAGCCAGCTGGAACTCCGTTCCTATGCATTCCTTCCCAAAAATACCACTGTTAGGATGCTTACAGGCACATTCTAACAAAGGCAATAACAAACACTAATGCTCAAAGACCTAGTGAGGTTCTCAAAAACCTTCCCAGACCATCCACGGTGATGTTCTCTCATGAAAGCCCTGTTCATTCATTTCTGAAGTTTGCTCCCATATGGCAAAGTCTGTAAAGTATAACCAGACAAAGCAGATGTTCTCATTCCTGGGATCAATCCATGCGTAAAGAAGGAAAATTGAGGAGTACTTAGTATTCTTAGAAGCCTCATCAAGGGTTCTGTTTTTTCTGTTTCTTGTTAGGGATGATTTGAATTTTTGTTTTCTTTAAACCCCATTTCACTTTTTCGATTTGATATCTCTTTTGTACAGGTTTTAAATATTTTGTTGCCATTTTCAGTTTCCTCTCAAAGAATTTTCCCCCAACAAAATGTAAACGTTTTTCACCATTATTTGGGCATCATTAAATCAACATGTCATTAGGGATTGGATCCCATTATCTGTCGGTGGAAGACGGCGGTGGTTGTGGATCTTTACTGTATTCCTCTTTCTTCCAGCAGTCCTGATGCCTGAAAAGACATGTGTTGGGGAGCTACAATGAGGACAGGGATGGATGCAGAGTTGTCCTCCTGCCCCTTGCATCAGCAGAACTGTCCTTGCGCAAGAGAGGAGAGGAGCAGTTGCATCTCTTCCCCCTCTTTAGTGCAACCCTCTGACCTGTGTGGCTATTTCTCCAGGTGGGTCCTGTGACTCTGCAAGAATCAACTTTCCTGTGGTCAGAAAGGACTGCTGGGAGGAAGGAAACACTGCAGAGCTCTCCAGTCCTCATACCAGTGCATACCTCATCATTAAGAGTTTTGTCTGTCTGTTTCTTATTACATATACATTTTATATATACTCTCTCTCTCTCTTCGGTTTCAAAGCCGAAGAGCCAGCGCTGTCCGAAGACGTTTCCGTGGTCATGTGGCCGGCATGACTAAACACTAAGGCGCACGGAACGCTGTTACCTTCCCACCGAAGTGGTACCTATTTATCTACTTGCAATTTCTTGCTTTCGAACTGCTAGGTCGGCAGGAGCTGGAACTAGAGATGGGAGCTCACTCCGTCATGCGGCACCTGGGTCTCGAACTGCTGAACTACAGACCTTCCACAGCCTGCAGTTCAGCATCTTAACCACTTGAGCCACCGCAGCTCCATATATATATAAAACACATATTCAATATAATACCCATATATATATAAAACACATATAATATAATACATATAAACACATATAATAAAATATAATATCCATATATATATAAAAACACATTAAATATACATAAATTGTATACATATATATTACACACACATATACACACTGCAATCAAACCTACTCTAGTAATAGCAAAATAGCTGAAAAAATATAAATAAAATGAAAGAAATGAAGAGCATTAACTTGTCTCTGTTTCCTGTATTGAACAAAAGGAATTTTTACTTACCCAGTCATACTAATCCTCTATAGATGACATATGTGGGTATTAAAAGCCAATGCTTGAAGAGGGGAAGTAGGAATGATTGCATGGGCCCCACCCCTCATAATGACTGAGCATGCTGGCCCCACCTATGCATGGTCACCAGACAAGGTCACAGTGCTTTAAGTGGGTAGCGGTGCCACCCTAAGCAGATCTACTCAGAATCCTACTCAGATCTATTCAACAGACTTTTCTCCCAGGACAGAGTTCTTCAGAATGCACTGTAGGTCACCTAACTGCACTTAGGAGGGTAGGAGAGACCATGGGCGATTTCTCACTAGAGCTGCCTCGCAGCACAGCCGCCGTTTGCCCCGACACAAACATGTCAATTTCACACCCGAAGCTCCGGGGCTGCATTTTGACTCGGGGCTTCGCCCGATTTCCTCCGAGGTTTCGTAATCCTGGTTTTTGAGGATCATGAAACTACGGAGGAAATCGGGCGAAGCCCCGAGTCAAATGCAGCCCCGCAGCCTCGGGTGTGAAATTGACATGTTTGTGTTGGGGCAAACGGCGCTGTGCTGCGAGGCAGCTCTAGTGAGAAATTGCCCCAGCACTTTCCCACTACTTCTGAATGAGCATTGGCTTCTGTCTAGATATGTCATCTGTGTAGGGCTAATCACACCATAAAGAGACCATGTCCCTCATTTCACAGAACAAAAAGTAATACAGTAAATCTTTATTAAGTTTACTTATTAAGCTGTAATGTAAGTTTATTTATGAAGCTGTATATTATATGAACATTATTAAAAATAAGTTTCCATTAAAGAATAAAATGTGTTCCGTGAAGATTGTAGTGATCAGAATACTGATCAGGGTACCTGTAGACTATGATAGATTACTGATGCTGGTTGTATTTCTTACGGAGACTAGGGAAATAGGTTATTGGCTCAATAAAACATCTAGTGGCATTTAAAATGTCAGTCTAATAGCAAGAACCAGTAAGGCTTTTAATTACCTTCTGTGCAAGCTTTTTAATTGCTTTGATGGTTATAGTGCTGAGCGAGTTCCTGACAGAGCTGTAGCTAGTGACTTAATTTAAACTGTTTACGTGGCTAGTCTAGATGGGGGTACATCTCTGTGTTTGTCATTCCATGAGTGAGTGGGGTCTGATTTTAACATGTACAATAGGATTGCATAAACAAGGTGTGCAGAACTCCACCCTCACTGCCAAATATTATTCTTCGGTGCTCTTTCCAAGTCAAGATCACTTCTGGTTTCTAAGTGCGGCTGTGAAGACACTCACACCTTGCACAGAATGCTCCCTTTTGGCTTTGAATCAGCCCCACCCCATCTTTGTACTAGCTGTTTGACCAGAAACACTGAAAGATGCTATGTGACTTCCCTTTACCATCAGGTTGCATCAGAACATTCTGTCCTCTAGGCTCTTCCCACTTAATTTGGCCGGGTTGGCATCTCCATGGCAAAAGCTACATGAATGAAGAATGAGAGAGATGTTTCACGTCTTAGATGCC
Source organism: Gekko japonicus (assembly GCF_001447785.1). Lineage (NCBI taxonomy): Eukaryota > Metazoa > Chordata > Lepidosauria > Squamata > Gekkonidae > Gekko > Gekko japonicus. Next base: position 97,127 of record NW_015173735.1, read on the forward strand.
AATCCTGGGGGGGGGGGGGGGGGGGGAGAGAAAAAAACCATAGCAAAACTGTCCACAGCAAAACTGTCCAGCCATAAAAACCCTGGATAAACAATTGGTGCATTTGTAGATATAATGCACCTTACTCTGCTAACTTCCTCTGTTTACTTTGCTTGGTAATTTGCATAGATTTACTCCATAACTGGCTCACTAACTGGCTGAATTATACACTGCAGTGAAGTCTTGCCAAAGATTTGAAATTAAGAGGTGAAAGGAATTCAAGCTCATTGCATTGTTGGCTTCCCTTCCTTTTTTGCTACCTGGGCCTGTGTCCTGCCTAGGTTCTATTCCTGCCAAGAGCAGACAACCTTCACCTATCTCCCTCGTCCCCCTGCCAGACACCTGCTTTTCAGTTCATTGTTAATTCTTTCTACGGCCATTGTCTTTCTCCTCTCAGAGACATCCCACTACCCTGATTCACCTCTGGGCTTATTTAGAGCTGTGCGCCAAGCCTGCCCCCTTATTTCTGAGGGCCTTTCCACACACTAGCTTTGCATTTTGGGGGACTGTGTCTTCATAATCAATTAAGATGTTTTCATAATGCATTTTGAATTGTTGTTACACATTATGTGCAGGTTGCTATTGGCAGTCATCTTAATTGTATGATCCTCATTCAAAACTACAAATATCTCTCTAAGGAGTATAATACTCAGCCACTGAACACTGACATAATACCCAGTTAAGGCAGTTGTATATCATCTAATGTGGATTTTTGTTGTTGTTGTTGATTACCGTAAGACATTACAGTCAAATGTGCTGCCCATGCCAGGCACTTCTCCTCAGCAGTGAAAATACAGATTTTATGACAAAAGTGGAAAATCACAGACATTTGAAGCATCCTTAGAGCTAGTGCTACATAATGGTTAGAGTATCAAATTGCCAACATTCGCTGGATTATGGAGAAAGCAAGAAAGTACCAGAAAAACTTCTACTTCTGCTTCATTGACTATGCTAAAGCTTTTGACTGTGTGGATCACAACAAACTATGGCAGGTCCTTAAAGAGATGGGAGTACCAGACCACCTCACATGTCTCTTGAGAAACCTGTATAAGGGCCAAGAAGCAACAGTTAGAACCGGATATGGAACAACTGATTGGTTTAGCATAGGAAAAGGAGTACGACAAGGATGTATATTGTCACCTTGCTTATTTAATATATATGCAGAGTACATCATGCGAAATGCTGGCCTGGATGAATCACAAGCGGGAATTAAGATTGCTGGGGAAAAGATCAACAACCTCAGATATGCAGACGATACCACTCTAATGGCAGAAAGTGAAGAGGACCTAAAGAGCCTCCTGCTCAGAGTAAAAGAGGAGAGCGCAAAACTGGGCTTGAAGCTCAACATAAAAAACCTAAGATCATGGCATCCGGCCCCATCACTACTTGGCAAATAGAAGGGGAAGTCGTGGAAGTGGTGACAGACTTCACATTCCTGGGATCCCAGATCACCGCAGACTGTGACAGCAGCCATGAAATTAAAAGACGCCTGCTCCTTGGGAGGAAAGTGATGGCGAACCTAAACAGCATGATAAAAAGTAGAGACATCTCCCTGCCAACAAAAGCCCGCATGGTCAAAGCAATGGTATTCCCGGTAGTCATGTATGGCTGCGAGAGTTGGACTATAAGGAAGGCCGAGCGCCGAAGAATAGATTCTTTTGAACTATGGTGCTGGAGAAGACTCTTGAGAGTCCCTTGGACTGCAAGAAGATCAAATCAGTCAATCCTAAAAGAAATCAACCCTGACTGTTCCCTGGAAGGCCAGATAATGAAAATGAAGCTCAAATACTTTGGCCACCAAATGAGAAGGGAGCACTCACTGGAGAAGACCCTGATGCTGGGAAAGATTGAAGGTCAAAGAAGACGGGGACGGCAAAGGATGAGATGGTTAGACAGTGTCAGCGACGCAACGAACATGAAATTGAGCCAACTTCAGAGGACAGCGGAAGACAGGAGGGCCTGGCGGGAGCTGGTCCATGGGGTCGCGAAGAGTCGGACTCGACTGTGCGACTGAACAACAACAACATCAGGTTGGGATGTCAGGGGCTCAGGTTCAAATCCCCACCCTTCCTTGAAGTTCACAGGACGACCTTAAGCCAGCCACTCTCTCAACCAGTGGTTGTATCCTACAGAAGACTTCCATGTGTGCAACGGTCCTGGTGGTAGCAGAAGAGCTAACGTTCCTTGTTGTCTGCTTTAGCTAAGTGAAAGTGATTGTATCCCAGCTACCTTTTCCAGATGGAGAAGATGCAGCACAAGATATTTCATCTAATATCCTTTCGAAATCAAATTACATCAAATCACTTGAGTCATCTCTTGCATATCCCATCGCTCCATATACACAATGTAATTTCATTAAAAATCATATTAAAGCACTATGTGTTGTGGCAGCCATGCTACTGCTTATGCAAGCAGATCTATGCTAGATACATTTTCCCTTCCTCTTAGACATCATGGCATCTAACCCCTAATCTCGACCTCGCAGGCTTGTTATGAGGCAGGAATGGGAAGCCCTGTATGCTGCCCTGACCTCCTTAGAGAAGCAGGATAAAAAGGTATGGATAACAACAATAATGATTCATTGCATAGTCAACAGACCTTTAAAATATAAGTAAAATGTAGGATAGATTCTTAGCACTTCATTTCTAAGACGAGAAATATCGGGTGCTTCAAGCCCTACCAAGATGGGCTTGTGAGACCAGAATTCTTTCCTAAAAATCCTTACAATGAGGGATGAGAAAAAGAAACTCTGTACATGCTTATGGAGATTTTATTTACATTTCTGTGCACTTTGTCCTGCCAGTGAAAACAGGTTTTCAAGCTCAGTTTGGTGAATCTTGGTTCGGTGCTTTTTATGCCAGATGTGTGAGTTCCCTTTAATATAAATCAGTGTTCTGTTCTGCATAAGATCTGCACTGATTGTCAACACTCTCTTACTGAAAGCTTATCTGGAAGACACAAATGGGGTTTCCGCAGACCAGTCTTAAAGGTGGTATGATCTCCCCAGATCATACTAATAGGCTCCTTAAAGTATCATTGATTTGTGGGAACATAACGTCACTGAAATCAAGAAGGGTAATTTTTTTTTTACATTAGCTAGAATTACCCTATTATTTCTCTGCTTTCCCAGCTCAGTCTCCACCCACCCTTCCATGCCTTTTTGTCTCTCTTTCTTTCTCTTCAATGAACTCTGGAAACCGTTTATTACAGCTAATTGAAATTGACTTCAGTGTTGTCTTTAATGAAAGTCTAGTTGATCAGCTAATTGCAGCACTACAGTTAACAGCACTGGGACATTTAAATAAACTGGCCAAAATTTCCTTGCAGATGTTTTCTAAATGCACGATCCCCTTTGAATTAGACCCTGAACTATTCCCTTGATGACGAAGTACCTTCCCTGTAATGCCAGCATGGTGTGTGCTCTTGCGTCAGTGACAAGTAATTATAATAATTATAACTTTATCTGTTAAGAAGAAGAAGAGGAAGAGTTTGGATTTATACCCCGCCCTTCACTACCCAAAGGTGTGTCAGAGCGGCTTACAAACTCCTTTCCCTTCCCCTCCCCACAACAGACACCCTGTGAGGTAGGCGGGGCTGAGAGAGCTCTTGACAGAAAGTGCTCTTTTTCAAGAACAGCTCTTATCAGAGCTACGACTTGCCCAAGGTCATCCAGCCAGGTGCAAGTGGAGGAGTGGGGAATCGAACCCAGTTCTCCCAGATTAGAGTCCACACACTTAACCACTATCAGGGGTCATTTCGTAGAAAAAGAGCTAGGGGGACTCATTAGCATAACTCATTAGCATATGCCACACCCCCTGACATCACCGGAAGTGTGTCCTCCCCACAGCCGGCGGCGACCTCCAGCGGGCACCAGCAGGGAGCTTCAGGCCCCGCCCTCCCGCACCTCACCCGGGGGGATGGCGTCCCCCCGCGTCCCCCCCAATTGACCCCTGACCACTACACCAAAGTGGCTTAATGAATGCTCATGGTCAATATCAATGCTGTATCAATACAGTATTGTTGTTATTTATAGAATTAAGAACTGGGCACCCTGTGATGACTGAACTAGCAGAGAACAAATCCTTTCTGAAGGCTTACAGTCTGACAAGACCACAAGGAAAGGGCAAGGGACACAGAGGGAAAGGGAAAGAGAGGTAGCAATCAGAAGTCAAAGCCTCCAGTAAAGAAACAAATCCATTAGCAAACACTTACTAAATACTAGCAAGGAAGGAGAAAACCAAATGTTATGAGGGAGAGAATTGTAAATAAAAGGGACAATGAGAATGGAAGGAAAGAGGTAAGAAGCCAAGGAAGTAGCCTGAAAGCAACCGTAGGGATGCTGAGAACTTCCTGCCAGATATGTTTGGTAGGCAAACATGCCATTTTTGACCACTGCAATTACGTGTGAGCCAAGCTTTGGATCTCTGCATCTTGCTGCCACTTGACTCAAGCAGCATGCTGAATAGATGTGCAGCTGCACAGTAGCTGTGACTATTAGCTTTTTTTCTTTATGGTCTGGATCCTTCTTCGATACCTGCACAATTAGAGACATCCATTTTCAGCCTGGTGACTGTAGGGTCATGTCATTTTATTTCAGAGGACATTTGGTGTCCGGCAGGTTTGGCTGCATTTTAAATCTGTGCACTGTTATTCATCTTGCAAATGGACAATTATGTTGCGTTGGTGCCCTTGCAACTTGTTGTTACACTATCAGCTGCCTTCAGTCTAAGGAGATAAGGCGGGATATAAATATTTTAAATCATCTTGGTCACAGAGTATGGCTTCAGATGTTCAGATGTTAGGAAAAGGACAGATGGGGCATGCATGTCTCTCCCAGTCTGTTTGCTTCTCTGTAAATTCCCAAGTAGACATCCAGAAATCCCCCCACATCTGGACTCATGTAACTTGCCAGAGGTCTGCTTTGGACACTTGAAAGTAGTGAGAACTCATATCCTCAACATCACCCTGCAGTTCATAAGTCCAAAGCTACTCTGAGAGACATACGGTAAGTATGATGATTCCCAAAGAGAGAGAGAATCTTTTAATCACTCATGTTAGCTATTTGTGTAATTCCCTTTCACCTCTCAGTGAACAGAAACTCATGCTTTCTTTCTACCACACTATTCAGAAATCATTTGAGTAAAGATTTTTTAAACTTCAGTTAATATTTATTTTAACAAGTCAGTTGGTTATTTAGTGGCAGAAATTTAAATAGCCTTTTCCTTATTTTCTCTCCCACTCGCTTATACAAACATAGATGATATATAACTCACTAAGCCACAAAATGTGGTGCATTATCTGGGAATGAGGATTTGAAAGTCCAGTTTCGTTGACTGATCAATTAAAAAATCCAGATAGATGCGCAGTTTTTATGAAGGCAATTCTATCATTTTGGGAGGCCCATACAGAAGTTCCAGCCTGAGCCCCTCAAATAGAACCTCTTTAGAGCCCACAGAATACATGTTAGTTTTTTCTCCATCAAAGAATGATTCCAAGGTGGGATGCCTAAGAAAAGGCATCTTGCAAAAGAAGCAGAAAAGGGAACCAGATGCAAAGGATCTTCAGAGATTTCACATTTCTTGACAATACTGGAGGTCAGTTCTTCAATAGCATTTACATGGGAATTCCACCACATGAATTGTTCAGTGAAACAAAACAAACCTGTGCTGTTGGAACAAGCTCTTTGTACCTTGCATATTACTTCCCTGTGTGCCAATATGCAAGAGTTTCAGTTTATTTCCAAACTAGTCATTTTCTCTGCTCTAGAGACTTCCTAACCAACCATTTTGTAAATGGATACCAAACATTACATCAGTGTGCCTTAAGCAGGAATTTCCTGGAAACTCCAGTTCAAATGTTTATGGATATGTTACTAGGCAAAAGTCACCCACTTCTCATATCATCATCTATATATCTATTTCTCAAGTGTGGCCTCCATCTGCAGATATCTAAACCTGCAGATTGGGGCCACACTGACACTAAAGATATTTTCCTGCAAACTTGGGGGACCCTCCTCAGGTTTTCAGAAAAATCTGAAATCTTAAAAAAAAAATGTGCTTAAATTTCCCCCCAAATTAAAAAAGCATGGTCTGTGTATGCACTGAGCAGCTTCCAGACTCTGCAACTGCCACAGCCAGTAAGGTATGGTGTGGGGGGGAGGGGAAGATGAGGGAATACTGATAAGGGGGGGGAGAAAGAAGGGAGATTGTCAGAGAAGGAGAAGGGAAGAAATACAGAGGTGGCAGGTTGATAAAGAAAGGGACAGGAAGATTGATGGAGAAGTGGGGGGCAAAAGAGTGAGGGGGAAAGTTGATAGAAAAGGGGAAGAGGAGAAAGAGGAGAAAGAAGGAGAGATTGCTTTAGAAAGGGAGGGGGAGAAATAGAGAGGGGGAAGACTGACACAGAAGGGAAGAGGAAAGAGATGGGGAAGACTGACAGAAGGGGATGGAGAGAGAAAGATAAAGAAGACTGTTAGAGAAGGAGGGAGAAGAAAGGAAGCAGAGGAGGAGGGGAGGGATGCACCCTCCTTACAAGTTGCTTGCAGGGTCCCCATTTATATATTCTAATAGCCAAGTTGGCCAAATCTAGGTTTCCATTGCTCGAAATCCAACTCTAGGGATGCGGTGCTCATCTCTGTTTCCAAGCCAAAGAGCCAGCGCTGTCCGAAGACGTTTCCATGATCATGTGGCTGGCATGACTAGACGCCGAGGTGTACAGAATGCTGTTACCTTCCCACCAAAGTGGTACCTATTTATCTGCTTGCAATTTCTTGCTTTTGAACTGCTAGGTTGGTGCACCTGCGAACAGAAGTCAGATTTTCTACAAACCTGAAAAATACTCCATGCTTACAGAAAAATCTGAAAATCTTAAAAGCAAATTACACAGAGGGTACAGTTCAAAAATGATAAAAGGAGCACCTGTAGCTTTAAGAAGAAGAAGAGATTGGATTTATACCCCGCCCTTCACTACCCAAAGGTGTCTCAGAGCGGCTTACAAACTCCTTTCCCTTCCCCTCCCCACAACAGACACCCTGTGAGGTAGGTGGGGCTGAGAGAACTCTGACACAAACTGCTCTTTTTCAAGGACAGCTGTGCCAGAGCTTGTGACTGACCCAAGGTCACATCAGCAGGTGCAAGTGGAGGAGTGGGGAATCAAACCCGGTTCTTCCAGATTAGAGTCCGCACACTTAACCACTACACCAAACTGGCTCTCTGTGTGTTAAGAAACAGATTCCTTCAGATTCCTTCACATTTGCAGCAGCAATGAGAATTGTTGCTTTATGAAAGCAGCCCTACATTTAATTCCACGGTAAAAAAAAATCATTTAGGAATAAGGTAGATTTTTTTAAACGATATGATTGCTGTTTCCACTTCCCCAAAAATACTTTTTACCAAGCAGACTTCAATATACTCAGATTCCAAAATAAATGGAGAGGTCACCAAGGCATATTTTTCGCCTGATAAAAACAATATCAAGAGAAGATGTGCATGTGTGAAAGAATCATCACAGATCAACCAACACAGATGGTTCTTTCATCTCTCCTGAGATCACCTCAAACATAATTTCCCCCCCCCAACAGAGGCAGTTCACACATTCAATTTCAAATCCTCAAGAGATGTACTGTGAGTGAATCAGCCCCAAAGATACACTGGTGCTAAATATATCGCACACATATGCTATATCCCTCTTAGGTCCACAAGATTTATTCCTATGAAATGGTCATTAACTCCAAGAATGTCTATTTTCTTTTTCTTTCTGCTGCAGTAGCTGCTCTCACTAAGCAGTAATATTATGAAGCCACTTTGTCTAAAGTGTGTGTGTGTTAGTGTGTTAAAATCAATTTTCTGTTTGTCATTTGGCCTACTCAGATCTTTCGCAGACATATAAATTGGTATTTTGAATCATGTTGAGTAAAATAGCCCCACTGTTTATTTTATGCATGCTTATTATAATGGACCCTATTTTATCTTCTGGTCACGTCAAAGACATGCACTTGTTTTGCTATAGAGTTCTATGTCTTTCTATTTTATGTTAAATACTCTTTTACAACCAGTTAACTCCAGCTGCAGCAGTCTCCTAGAGTTAATCTTCTTCATTCCTCCCTTCCCACCCTTTTCATTGTTACCCAGAAATCTATTCTCAGTGAAACATGAAGCAATTAATTCCCCCTGCCAAACTCAAGAGGAAAGGAATGCTTTTTCAGATATCAAATCAGTCCAATTTCATTTAGACTTAAATGATTTTTCTGGTCCTTCTTCATGTAGATACCTTTGCAGTCAATTAGCATTGTCACTTTTAATCTGTACTATTCCAGTGTTGGTCATTTCCCATTAGAGGCTTATTAACTAGATTCTTGTGGTCAGACTGAACCTTGAGCAGTGTGATATCAGAGCAGAGGAAGCCAGCAGTCATTTTGTGGCTGACATTTACTGAAAGGTTAGATATTACAGATAACCTTAATCACAAATTACACTGAGTACCAGCAAATGAGCTCGTAACTTTACATTTCCACCCAAACAGTAAAGCTGCAATTCTAGCAGTTTCAAGCCATTACATAATTGAATACCTATAGGTTTTGTTGCTTAATTAAAATGTTTCCTGAATTTATTGTATTCTTGTCAAGATCTATGGGCTCCAGAGGAATCACCATGAACACAACACACAAACACACACACCACATACAGCTTTGAAAATGTCACTAGCAGGAGAGTCAAGGGAAATCTTTGAATTTCTTCAGGAGGGGTCATGTGTGGCTTTTAAATTCCTTGTTGCATTTTAATGGCTTCCAATTACTAAGTCCATTTAGCATTTGGCTATTAGTAGGCTTCCCAAATCCCCCCGGGGGGCGGGGAAACCCCCGCCCCAGGGGCCTGTTCCCCGCCACTGGCGGATCGGGCCCCAGGGGGAACCCCACCCCCAAAGTATGCAACATGCACGTCACCCGGAAGTGACGCGACCATGCCGGACACGCTGGTTGCAGGGCTATGGTCATCCGAGGGAAAACTCTGTGGTTTCCCCTCAGATGGTTGTGACCCCGTGCCCAGCGTGGCCGCGTCACTTCTGGGCGATGGGGTTGCAGCACGCGCTCCAGGAACAAGTCGGGAGCCCCCCACTCCAGCAGCAGGTAAGACTTGGCAACCCTAGCTATTAGTAAGGGAAGTTATGGAAGCAGTGACAGAATTCACATTCCTGGGATCCAAGATCACTGCAGACGGTGACTGCAGCCATGAAATTAAAAGATGCCTGCTCCTTAGGAGGAAAGCGATGGCAAACCTTTCAAGACAGCATTATAAAAAGTAGAGACATCACCCTGCCAACAAAAGTCCGTATGGTCAAAGCAATGGTATTCCCAGTAGTCATGTATGGCTGTGAGAGTTGGACCATAAGGAAGGCTGAGCACTGAAGAATAGATGCTTTTGAATGATGGTGCTGGAGAAGACTTTTGAGAGTCCCTTGGACTGCAAGAAGATTGAATCTGTCAGTCCTAAAGGAAATCAACCCTGACTGTTCCTTGGAAAACCAGATATAGAAGCTGAAGCTCAAATACTTTGGCCACCAAATGAGAAGGGAGCTCTTACTGGAGAAGACCCTGATGCTGAGAAAGACTGAAGGTAACAGAAGAAGGGGACGACAAAGGATGAGATGGTTCAACAGTGTTATTGATGCAATGAGCATGAAATTGAGCAAACTCCTGAGGACAGCAAAAGACAGGAGGGCCTTGCGTGATGTGGTCCATGGGTCTGCAAACAGTATGACTCAACTGTGCGACTGAACAACAACAAAGGACTGTTTTTCCATAACCTTCCATAGGGAAGAAATGTGTTTATGATGTTGAAACTTTTTTATGATATTGTACTTGCCTGTTTATTTTAACTTCATTTTGTTATTTTTGCCTATTCACACATCCAACAAAATGATTGAGGCATACAAAACACAGGTAAAAACTGATATACAAAGACAGAAGAGTTTGGCATATTAAACTGATTATCAAGACCACATGAAACAATGCAGTCCAAAGCACAGCGACCCTCTTCTAAGCCCATTAACTTAAATGGACTTTGAAAGGTGTCACTCGGCTTACTATTGTACTGAAAATAGCTCAGAATACCACAATGTAAAATTCATGAGGTGTATATCTTCCTACACTGCTTGACTATGGGGTCAAAGGTACCATTCAGGGCTCCAAAACTTACATGCAAATGGGAAGAGTTATCTGTGTCAGGCCACTCCAAAATGTGTGAAACGTATCAAGTACATAGTCTCTTAGGCTCTAGAACACCTCCAGTATAGCAGATCTTCCAAAAAAGTGTCAGAAGAGAGAACACAAACAGAAGTCCCCTAATCCCCAGTGCCACCTTTAAAAAAACATTTTTTTTGCAAGAGGGCTAGTTTTTGCAAAATTATTCTAGAATATGACATTTCCATTTTGCATGTTACCCAGCTAGCAGGAAGAACACTGAAGTCAGCCTGGCCAGGAATTATCTCCCCCACTATTTCCTCTTTCCTTTCCTTGAAAGCCGCTATAGATTTTTTCCCTTTTTTGCCTCCTTCTCTTCTTCCCATCCATTAACCAACCTACTTTAATTTCCTCCCCATCATCAGTTTTCCACCCTTCCCTTTCCCTGGCTACCTCTACCCAGGAAAACTATGGCCTTTATATGGGGCTCAGCTGGGCACCACCATGTGCCTCACCTTGTATGGGGCTTGGCTATGCAGGATGCCACCATCTCTTTGCCTCATGTAGGGCTTGCCCATGCTGGGCACCACCATCTGCCTCACCTCTCATGGGATTCCACCAGGCTGGGTGTCGTCATCAACCTCACCTTGTGCAGGTGCATTTCTGCCTTTCCACACACAGAGCTCATGCAGGACTTGGCCAGGCTCCAGGCTCTGCTCTTGGTGCTCAAGCCTATGGCTCACAACCTCAGCCATCCATTGACTCTTGTTTTGTTTTTGTTTTGTTGTTTGTTGTTTACTGATTTACATAGTGTTGTAAATATTACATTCCATGTCAAAAATGAAGTCAAATGAGGAGGAAGTTCTTGTATTTTATTGTAATGAAATATGGAAAACAGTTAGGCCAAAGAACCCATCAAAACTGACTGCTTTCTTCTCAGCATAATCAGGAAACATGCCTCAATTAAGAGGAAAACAAGTAGACCAAATAGTTAACCAGAAATTGACAACTTTCCTCTCTTTCTTCTTCATCTTCTTCTTGAGCATATTCTGAGCATATTCGGGAAATACATGCTATTTTATACATGGACTGACATCAAGAAAACAATATTCAAACAGCATAATTGGTTACAAAGGTCAGTGGTAATTTGATTGGCCAAATATAAAGAAACATATATCTATGCCAAATATTCAAACAGCATAATTGGTTACAAAGGACAGTGGTAATTTGAGTAATAATCCTCTGATTGGCCAAATATAAAGAAACATATATCTATGCCAAACTAAGTGTTTACTTAACCTAACCTAAATGATAATGGGCAAGGAATCTTCATATCTCAAACAAAAGTATTCATTACTGATACGAGACTAAAATCTTATCTGACCCAGACATTGAAAGGTTTGCCCTAAGAACTACAGAATCATGGACTTTGTACCTATTATGTTGTCTGCTAGCAATATCAGACCTACAAGAGGAAAGCCTTCTATATAACAGGCCTTTCTAACATCCTAATAAAATATTACTTCAAGAATAAATCTATAAAAACCAGAGAAATATGAATATGAACAATCAAGAAGGAAAAACCTATATATAAAAATCTTTATATTCCCATTCATACTACAATAGTGTTGTGAGCCATTTTGTGCCCCTTAGGGAGAAAAGCAGAGTACAAATATTTAAATAGCTTGTCTTTCCCATTACAAATTGAGATTTTCTAATCACTGTGTTGAGAGATCATCATGGATCTAAGCCATGACAGGAGGGATGTGGTATATATTTAGCAAACTGTGCTTTGCCCACCTTTCTAGAGCCACTGGTAACAGGCTGACATTCTATTTCCATTTTTTTCTTTCCAGTGGCCATGGCTGATTGCATTTGTTTTGGGTCAAGTCGTTAGGAGCCAACTATGTAAAATATGTTTGGAAAGGATCGGATCTGTGAATACATAGCTAACGGGGATTTTTGTGGAGAATATGAAAGCAGTTCTTTACAGCTTGACTAAGTCAATTGCTGAGGCTCCATTCTATAGTCTGTCTAATAACCTGCAAAAGGTTATTTCAAAAAAGCATGAGAAATACTTTAGA
>NW_015173735.1:110152-118138 GCF_001447785.1 Gekko japonicus
ATGCTTAAAAGACTGTAACAGATAAGGTTTTACAACACAATGATTTCTTGATGGTAATGAGATGGCAAGGCAACTGTGATCTGACCTAGGGTTGCCAAATGGGCCCGGGGGGCGGGGAATCCCCCGCTTCAGAGGCCCAATTTCCGGCGCGACGGAATTGGGCCCCGGGGGGAACCCCGCCCCCGAAGCTGCGTCACCAGAAGTGACGCAGCCACGTTGCTGACGTTGGGGGCGTGGCCGAGCTCATCAGGGGGAAAACCATATAGTTTTTCCCCCGACGAGCTCGGCCATGCCCCCAACATCAGCAACGTCACACGCGCCCAACAACAACTCCCGGACCGTGCCGAGGCTCCCCCGCTGTGAGGGGTAAATCCACTTGGCAACCCTAATCTGACCTCTCATCTTTGGCCTGGTGGCCAGTCATATGAACATTCCAACATGTGTTTTCTTTCAGATAGACACTTACAACATGTAGCTAACTCTTGTGTTAGGGCTAGCTAGCTAGACTGGAGATCAGTTGTGATTTCACCAGATCTCCAAGTCCAATCTGGAGGATGGCAACCCTAAATGATGGCCTGAAACTTTCCCAAAGTGGGCTTGGATAAGCCTAGTGACAGTTGTACAACATGAAGAGAGTAGTCTCCAGGCACATCCTTCCAAGCCTCTTTGCTGCTTCTCCTATGAGCTGGGCAATTTTAACCGCCAAAGAACTGACTTGGAGTGAGTTGGGCTCTCCAATAATTTTAGTGGAAGGAGCCAAGCTGCACACACAAAGAGATGTATACACAGATCACTAACTTTGCTGCATGGGAATGTACTTGGAAACAGGGGACTTCTATGGACTCAAGGCTATTCATGCTTTAACAGGTGCTGGTTCTGGGCAGATCTGAAATATCCATACTTTTCTTAATTTGGCTTGTGGGTTGTGGGTACTTTTTAGCACAGCTTTCAAAACTCTGGTTAAATCAGCTGGGATATTCGATGCCTCTACTATATTTGTACGAAGAAACATTCATTTGAAAGTCTTGGCAGAGAGCAGAGCATAAACCAAGATTTTGAAAAGGAAATGAAGAGTCATGCTTTACTAGTATCTGTTAAAATAACAGCTGTGTATTTTGGTTTCATTTTTGCCTCAGAGCCCTTTTACACTTGCACAGGAGATACTCAGCTGCCAGCTGAAATGCACACTTCTAACTAGTTTGTCATGCCTTCCTCTGCAATACACAACATTGTTTTTCTCTGGAATGGCGTGAAAAACATCAGCAAACAATCACACCTTTCTTTTATATTTCATATAATCCATCCAACATCTTTTTGTGAATGTGAATCACCTATACTCAGGGCTATTTTTGGGCAGGAACGCACAGGAACGGAGTTCCGGCTGGCTCCCAAGTTGGCCACGCCCAGCAGGAACTCATTAGCATAATAGGCCACACCCAACAGCAGAAACTCATTAGGATTGGCTACATTAGGGGTGTGTGGCCTAACATGCAAAGGAGTTCCTGCTACAAAAGAAGCCCTGGGTTTTGACAACAAACAAGGTAAACAGAATAACAAGCAAAAGGTGGGTGTGGCTGGATAACCACACTTCTGGTAACGTGGGGGTGCATCCTAATGTGCTAATGAGCTGTGCCGGCAGGGGTGCGGCCTAATATGCTAATGGGTTTCTGTTGTTGGGTGTGGCCTATTATGCTAATGAGTTCCTGCTGGGCTTTTTCTACAAAAAGAGCCCTGCCTATACTGTTAAGTCTGGAATTTTCTTTAATGTAGATAGAAACAGAAAGACTCGTCTAGTCAAGTATAGGAGCAACACCTACAAATTTGCCCACCACACTCCACCAACATAGAGTCAGGTGCGCAAGTCTGCAGTACAAGGAACCATATTCACGGTGTGCTGTGATGAGGTCTTGTGCACCTTCCATCTCCCTATCCAAATTGTCCTTTCTAGGAACACAAACTGGGCTCCACAACCGCAATAGCTTACATGGTGTACAGAGACAGAGCTGGACAGAAATATGGGAGGTGTGTGATTGTCATTTACACTGCCTGCCTGCATACCCATGTACTCTAAGTTAGAGAAGTGTAGCAAAATGAGTGTGCTATTCAGACTTGAGGGAATTCTCCACTGAGGGTGGTGTTTTCATGGTAAAACTGGATTAGTCCCAAAGATTATTCCTATAATCCACTATTATTTAGACCAAAGAAGGATCAATTTTTTAAAAAAGTTAAGAGGCAATTCCATATTCGGCAAGCCCATATTAGCTTAATAGTTTGGGCAAGATAATACCCCACCTCTGGAGAAAACGTTGTGCTTCATTCCAGTGGTACTGATGTGTACTTTTCCAAAGCAATTTTTAAATCGTAACAGACTGTTTTTTCCTACCAAAAGCATATCCATCCATACAGAAGTCCTAAACTGATATTCTTGAAGGGATATGAACATCCTTACTACCCAAGTACATCTAGGTAGTCTTTGCTTTGAGGGCACAACTACATGATACATCCAACACATGCCAAGGCACACATGTGTAATCAGACTCACAGACAGACATCATGGGAACTCACCCTAAAAACATTCATTTGTACCGAGCTGCAAGGGAGAGCTGCAAGTCGGGAGAAGGAGCTTCCAGTTTCCATCCCACCTTGCTTTTGCCAGTGGAAAGGGAGGTGAAGAGGAAGCTTTTTTCCTTCCTTTTCTCTGTCTCTATGTGTCCTTCCTATGCATATCACATATCTTGGTACTGAGGGCTTTTTCTATCAGAGGTCAGAATGACAGTAGTAAAGATCACAAAGTTTTGATAGCATGCTGGTGGATTTCCCTCTGCAGGGCTGCAGTCACAGGAGCAGTTCGTGTTGATATAGTTGCATTACCTTTGCAGATTTAAAGAGCACGGTCAGGCAACAACGTCTGTCTTCCATGCCCCAGGCATCAGAACCCAGGTCCAGCCTATCCTGGAAGCAGAGTTTGCAGACATTGGGGAAAGTCTGGTCTTTATGTATGCCAGCGCTTCCACTCCACTTTTCCTGATGCTTGAAACCCCCTCTCGCGAATGGATGCCGGATGAGAAGTATAAACCGTCACTTCCATCTCAGATGTGGGGGGGTTTTTTGCCCAGTAAATGGGATATGCACATAAGCACATATGAGCATGAGCAACCCCCATTGCTAGCAAGGGCCGCACTCTGTAGTGGAGGAGCTGGTAATGTGGATGCTTCAGTGCAGGACTGGCGCATGGAGGAACCACTTCAGGGTGTGCTGTCTGGTCACCCCTTCCCACAATGATTTAAACCACTGTGAATACAGGTGCTGCCAGATGACACCAAGCCTCCAGTGTGACCGCAGCCTAGGTCTGATCATCTCAGGGATTTTCAATAAAGACATTTGTCTTCTGCCAGGCCTCTGGAATAATCAGTTATTTCAGGCTGTAGGTTATGATGTTACTTTAATTCCTTTTTATCTTCTAAACTTTGTGGAAGGGCTGTGGCACCCAAACTGTGTAGTGATTATGGCTCAGGTGTAGTAGAGTGCATGATTTGTATGCCGAAGTGTCCAAGTTTGATCTGTAATATCTCATTAAATACGTTGGCTAAGACCTTTCTTTTCCTGATACACCAGACAACCAGTTTGAGCAGACAATACTGATAGCCCAAGAGTCAGATTTGCTATTGCTTCATATAATTAGTTTATATAGTTTAAAAACTATATAAAATATTTTTAAATGATTAGTTAAAAAACTATTATTTCATTTTAAAGTTTTTACAGTTTTATGTAACTTGAACAGAACAGAAAACCTTTATTGGCATAACACAGATAACCAGAACAAAGGCAAAATTTAAGGGATAGTACTAAAACAACATCAACCAATATTCCCATTATCTTAAAATACAAAGCAATCCTAACATGGTTTATGAGATTTACAGAGTACTACTCTTGACTTCCATACATAAGTCAAAAATTCAGCAACAGATAGTGTTATTGCTGGACTCTTGTCTGCTAGAAAGAAATTTAAATCCCTATCCAGAAAATCTCTCTGCACAGGGAGAAGCAGGCGAATCAAAACATTGCACATAGCGAAATATTTAGGAAAGCGAAAGAGAATATGGGTGATAGAATCAGGTTCCCCAAGATTACAGTTACAAAGTCTATCCTTGTACGGCACACCCCTGTATCTACCAGAGACCACTACTGAGGGGAAAAGGTTGAACCTTGCAAGCATAAAAACCCTCCTAAAAAACGGAATTTTCAAATTAGCGATATATGGCAAGGGGAGGTTTTTATTTGAAGTGAGACATTAATTTAAAATAAATCAGTGGGGCACTTTGTGGTCATAAGGGGCAGAAAGAAACAACAAAAATGGCTGCACAGAAGAGCAAAGGTAGCTGCAAACTTTGATGGGAATAATTAACCATCTGCAATGTCTTTGAAGAGTGGAGGAATATTCAGGCTTACCTGTCATTCATCGTTACCACAGAATAGGATGAAACATGAAATATCTCAGTTGGCATTTTTATGGGTGAAAAAGTAATGTAACAGAATGACTAAACACTGATAATATTGAAAATTATACCTCACAAGGGGTGGACCCCACAAGGGGTGGGGAGGGAGGCAGAGCCCCAAACAGAGCTCCAAAGTCAGAAGGCAGAGGAGGAAGCAGCAGGAGGAGGTAAGTCCCCCCCATCCTGCCGGTTCCTCCCCCGTTCCCCCCCGCTCGATCTCCCCCCTCTGGCCTTCCTCCCCGGCTCCGAAGCCTCGCGGCTTTTTCTTCTTTCCCCCCGGCTCCGAAGCGAGGGCCGAGCAGCAAGCATGCGCAGGGAACGCTCTGTGAGTTTCGGGGGGATTTAAACATCCCCCCGATGTTTTTTTGCAGATTTAGGATTTTTGTGCACATGTGGGGACCGCCCCACGTGCGCACAAACCTCTCCCTCCCCCCCAGGTCCCCCCGATGTGCGGATTTAAGTATCCGCACACCAGGGGGCGACTTGAGAATTAGATATATAGATATTTTCATCATAGTGGGTACCACTTTAAATCCAGTATTTATCCCAAACTGTCCAATCAGGTGACTAGCATCTGTGGCCTATGAAATGGATTTGGGATTTACCACTATAGAGTTTAATTTGGATTTGCTGGCAATATTATTAAGAATGACAAAAGCGTATAAATATTCCTGTGGCCATCTACAGCATTATGTGTTGCCCATGCAAAGATGATGACTTTAAAAATGGAACGAGACTATCTGTAATAACAGATTCAGTGATGTTTTCTGTGCAGCTCCATTGCAGTGTAAATAACATTGCAGGGAGGTGTATACTCAGAATCTGGCAGCAATGTTCAGTTACTGACTATCCCCTGGGAAACTCTCAAAAAGCGAGGTTGTTTATTTCAACAACAGAAGATATTAATTCAGGTCCTAGTGACCTTCATTAGATAGATGATGAGTCAAATAGGAGGATAGCTGGTAATAACCTAGAAGACAAATTATACAATCCTGTCTACCTTCTAACGTCTTCTAGGAACCAAGTTATGAGAGGCATTAACAGAGGATTTACCTTTCCATAAAGCTTTTAGCTTACGCAGATTGAGTGAAACAAGCCTATGTCCTTGTGTCAGTTTTCCTTTGCATCTTTTATTCCCCTTACTGGTTTTGAACTATGCTATAGGGGGCGTGTATTTTTATAAAACAGGAGTGGAAAGTGCCATCAAGTCACAGTTGACTTCCCGTGCAAGAGATGAGCAGAGATGGTTTGCCATTGCCTGCCTCCATATAGCTACCCTGGACTTCTTTGGTGATTTTTCCCCATCCAAATTCTAACCAAGGGCCACTGTGCTTAGCGACTAAAATCTGACAAGATTGAACTAGCCTGAACCATCCAGGTTAGGTAATTTTTATAACATACCCAGATCATATCACAAGGTGTATGACCTCACTTGCCTCAAAAGCCAGCCCTTGAACATGGCAAGTTTGGGTCAGATAATTTCTTTTTGCAAATACTATTGCACTTACTACTCATGCTCCCTCTAAGCTGTGGGGTCTTGTGAGCAAAAATTCTACCTTGTGAGCTACTAGCATTAAAGTTGTGAGCAAGCCATTTGGCTGCTGCATAAATTAGTTTGCTATGGAGCCATCCTTCCTGAGCTAAGGCAGACATGTGTGAGCTGGAGGCTAAAAAAACTGTGAGCTAGCTCACACTAACTCAGCTTAGAGGGAACACTGCTCATGACCAGAGCTGGCAATACACCATTCCATTTCCCCCTCAGAATTTTCAGGAGGCTCATCTTCCCCCCACCATACCTTGTAATGCTTTCTTCTCTGGTTCATCTATTGAACTGGCTTCTAGAATGGAGCTCAAACAATTTGAGAAATATAAGTGGCACGGCATTAGAGAATGTCTCAACTTAGGAGAAGGACTGTGAAAGCTAGGGGGGAAGAATAAAGTAATAGTGATGGATATCCAGGCCTCCCATCCTACCGGAGCTCGCCGGTATGTCGCTCTGGGAGAGACACACCGGGGGGCTGGGCGGTCCCATGGGGAAGCCCTGCCCCCTTCCTCAGGCTGCCCTCTGCTTCAAGCCCCCTTCCTCAGGCCCCATCCCCCTTTCCCACCCTGGAGGCCCACCCCCCTTTCCCCACAGAGGCCCCCCCTCCTTCGCTCTCGCAGCGCGGAGAAGGAGGCAGCGGCGGAGGGGAGTGAGGATGGCATCTTCGCCGCTGGCCATGTGCGTCCAACTGACCCCAGAGCCGAGAGGCGGCGGCAGCAATGGCAATAAAAGCAATGCCCCGTTGGTGCAGGAGTGGCTCTTGCAGCGCGGGGAGCTGATGGCGCTGGGCAACCACCTGAAAGAAGCACTGGAGACTTACTCGGCAGTGCTGCGCCTTGGCCCGGCCTCGCGCCACCGCCTGAGCCTGCTGGTGGACTGCCTGGTGCGGCACTACTGCCTCCGGCTACCGGGGCAACAGGGAGCTGACGGAGGAGGAGGAGGAGGGGCGACAGGACTCTTCAGCTGTGGCAGCTGCCGGGGCTTCCTGGGAGCGCCGGTGGTGGCGCCGTGCGGGCACGCCTACTGCCGCTGTTGCCTGCGCGAGGAGCTCCACGCCTGCTACTGTCTGTGCGGGGGGGAGCCGCCTCCATCACCGTCCTCCTTGGGCACTTGGCGGAGAAGTGGTTCCTGGTGGAGTGCCAGAGGACGCGGACGTGGTGCCGCCTCAGTGAGTTGCTGGGGCAAGTGCAACTCTGGGCAGCTTGGGAAACCACCAGCCAGGCCCTGCGAGAGGGTAAGCCCAGGGGTGGGGTGGGGGGAACGGCAGGCCTCGAAGGCTTTAGGGGGGGCAAGGTTGGTTGGGGCCTTCTTCTTCTTCTTCCCCCTTCCCTGCACGCCTGTGTGCCCGTCTGCCCTTTCAGAGGGGTGTGGGGGCTCAGTCCTTTTGCACTGACTCATAAGTAAGCCACAGGGCATAAATCCTCTTGCCCCGAGTGAACTGTTTCCAAGTTGAAAATGAGATTGGGACTAAGTGGGAAATGAAGACGTTGGGAATCCGGTGGTGCTTTGAAGCCTCACCGAGTTTTATTCCAGCTCAGACCTTTGGGGGCAAGACAAGGCTCGCGTCACCTGATGTGTGCTGCTCCATGTGAGCCCCTGAAGTGAGGAGGTCTGACCAAAGCTTGTGCCGAAACGGATGTTAAGTTTTAAGGTGCCGCAAGCCTTGTCTGTGGGTGGGAATTCTGGTTTTCGTTCCTGTAGCGGATGAACACGCAGGTATTTCTCCAAAGTTGTGTACTGTGCCCGCGCCTTAGGAGTGCGGCCGTGTTTCCAGGTGCATACTTGGATAATTCAGCCTCAAGGAGTGACTAGCATGTGTGATTAAGGCACTGCATGTGAAAGGCTGCCTAATTGGCTCAGCTGTGATATGGATGAATCAAGTTAGTGTATATACTGAGGTGCACCTGAACGTTTTGTAACCCAGTGCTCTCTGAAGCAGCTTACTGT
>NW_015173735.1:118315-133216 GCF_001447785.1 Gekko japonicus
CACCGCCGGGCCCCTCATGGGGCTCAGCAGTGGAGCTGCAAGGCCGGCGGTGGCCGGGACCGTTGGGGGCGGGGTGTGTGGCCTTATGACACACTTCCAGTGATGTCAGAGGGTGTGGCCTTATGACACACTTCCGGTGATGTCAGGGGGTGTGGCATATGCTAATCAGTTATGCTAATGAGTTCCCCTAGCTCTTTTTCTACGAAACGACCCCTTGCCAATATTAAAACCTTTCCATAAAAAATAAAAAGAGGTACATGTATTTATTAATAATAACAAATTTTAAAACATATATAGGGCCCCATTTACAACCAATGTATATAAAACATAACAATATCAAGGGCTTAAAAAGTTGACCTTACGCGTTTCGGCCAAATAGGCCTTCCTCGGAGGTCATACATATGTGGCAAGATGGTTAATAATTATATTTACATAACCACAATCTGATATATATATATATATAGCTTTTTATGCTGTATAGACAAACATACACAGAAATCACAACTAACATATCTTATCTCGATACATCACATTGATCCGGGAAAAACATAGCAGAAAAAACATATTTTCAATATATATAATCAATTTTTGAGTTCTTTCTGATTTTAGTCACATCATATAATAACACTCTGATTCTCACTGCTTACTTTATTCTAGTTTATCACTCCATTCTCCTATCTAAGCATCAAAAACCCTTTTTATAGCTTCATCTGGAGATGAAAAGAAAGAAAGAAAGAAAGAAATATATACAAAATATAGATTCAATAAGGACCATAAAGTAAATTGTTCAAAAGTAAAATCACCAGGCACAGAGTAAATATGCACATAAGACCTTTAAAGTGCAATCACTAGCCCAGTGGTTATAAAATAAACTTATTGTCCAAAAATTTCCTTCTTTGATTGTGTTCCCACAGTATTCGCAAGTAAAAAGCAGTGTCAAGATACCAACCAAGTTTTAAGAACATTGGACCAGGGGGTTACTTTTTTCCCACCATAGAGAACAATGGAGGGGATGGGGCAACCTGTTTGGGGACCCGTAGAATTGGACCCGCTGGTCCAATGTTCTTCAAACGTGGTTGCTATCTTGGGGAGAGGCTCCAGCAGCTACCCTATGAGTTTGGAACCTCTCCCTCAAACCCCCTCCCTCCAGCCCCCAGAATATACCCTATGTTTTCACCATTGACTTCAATGGCCCATAGGATATAATGGGGCTGAAACCGATATTCGGCTGGCCTAAAGACTCTCGAATCAGCTGGTACTGCTGAAATTGACATGCGGGAGTCTTTCTGCCAGCCGAAACTGATTCTGTCCAATTCCGCTGAATCCGAATCGGGCCGATTTTTTTTTTTTGCACATCCCTACTGAGGACATTGGACTGGCTGCCAATAGCATACTGAATTTGCTTCAAGGTGCTGGTTCTTACCTTTAAAGCCCTATATGGCCAGGGTCCAGCATTCCTGAGGGACCGCCTTTCCCCATATATACCCCAGAGAGCACTACAGTCAGGGGTTCAAAATTGATTGACCCTCCCAGGCCCTAAGTATGCCAGGCTTGCTACCACCCGGGCTAGGGCTTTCTCAGTGGTGGCCCCATACTGGTGGAATTAGTTCCCAGAGGAGATCAGGGCCCTGTGGGATCTCTTGCAGTTCCACAGGGCCTGCAAGGTGGAGCTCTTCCGCCAGGCTTTCAACTAGGGAGGTGCCACCACTATAGAGCCTTGGTTTTGACATGTAGCCTGTGCCACAGGAAGATCTTAAGCAGAATGATTGTTAGACCTCTGTGTACATCCTTAAAGTAAGCCATCTCAAACAACTAATTAACTATTGCCAGCACTTTATGAACTTGAATTGTTTTTAGATGATTTTATGTTGTTTTAACTGTTCTTTATATATTGACTGTGAGCCGCCCTGAGCCTGCTTTGTGGGGAGGGTGGGGTACAAATTGGATTAATAAATAAAATAAAATAAATAAACATGAGAGGAATCATTTTAAAATGTCTTTTCAAGGGATGGCCAAGTCCTTCCCCAGTTCATCCATTCAACTCAAGTCATCGTTCTTCAAAGGGCTTCTTTTAGGTTGATGGACAAAGTAGTGTTTTTTTGAATACATCTGATTCCTTGTCAAATTTTGAGAGGAAAATCACACATCATTTGTAACTGCTGATTATGGTTAGGTTATGTTTATTAGTTTAAAGCCTCAAGCACTAACATTCATCCGAAGTGTTGTAAACAAGAAAACTCAGTTGCTGCTGAGTTGATGTCTCAAAGAGGAGAAAAAAAGAATGGCATAGAAACACTCCTTCTCTTTGAGGAGGGAGGACTGTTAGTATGACAGGAAAAATATTCAAAAGCACCTAGGTGTGAAACCCCATTGACTTCCAATGAAGTAGTAAACATTCCTTCTTCTAGTTTGTCATATAGAGGTAAACCTAAACAGCAGAAAAACCTAAACAGCCCAGTCACACCTTAGAGAACATCACACAACAGAACACATTTCAACCTACAACAAAAAGACAAAAAACCAAATGTCATTTTAAAATAAGGATAAAACAAATGTTTATCTATTACAAAGAAATCCAGTTTTCATTTCTTGAAGGAAAAAAAAAAAGGATGGGACAAAGCAGAGCTCCTCAAAACTTAAGAAATACCCAAATAACCCACAATTGACAG
Organism: Gekko japonicus; assembly: GCF_001447785.1. Taxonomy (NCBI): domain Eukaryota; kingdom Metazoa; phylum Chordata; class Lepidosauria; order Squamata; family Gekkonidae; genus Gekko; species Gekko japonicus. The sequence goes on from NW_015173735.1 coordinate 120,985, forward strand.
GTTTATTAATCTCTAGTTTTTACAAGCTTCACATCAGACCATTTTTATATGTAAACTGAGGGCCAATTTAATCATACATAGTCCAATTTATATCTTTGTTAATGCAACCTTTGTCCATATAAAGGCCCCGGTCACACGAGAGGTTTTGGGCCGGTAGAGAGACGGAACGGGGACGCAGCAAATGTGCACGATCCCACAGCAACATCTGGGAATCGTGCTGCTTGTGTCCCCGATCCGCCCCTTCCACCCAAAACCCCTCACCAAAACAGAACCACCTACCTTGGTGGTTCGTCCGAGAAGTGCGCCCCAAGCCCGGCCGTGGGATTGCCGGTGCGTCCTTGCGCCGGCGAAACCCCGGGCCCTGGCCGAACTGCGCATGTGTGAGCATGCGCAGTTCGCCAGCCTCCCCTTCCCACCGTAGCTTTCTCCCCAGCATCTGATCCTGCCGGGGAGAAAAGGCGCCGCGGCTCAGGGGATCCGTGGGATCCCGCCGCGGCGTCTCAACTTTGGTGCAGCTTTTAGAACCCGTGCTTTGAGCTAGTTTTCCCCTGCCGTGTGGAAGGTCCGAAGAAGACTTTCTTTTGTATGTCAAATCAGTGACTCTTTCTACAAATGGGAGTACATCCCATGGCTACAACAAAAAGACTACTTTAAATTGTTCCCTGTGGCAGCTGTCTTCATGCAATAACCCACTTGTGTGGCTCAGCATGTAGAACGTGGAATTTTCATCAGACACATCTTTTAGGAGGCTTGCAATGCCATGGAGAAGATACTTCTATCTTTGAATTTTCTGTGAATTTTCAAAAAGGGGAGCAAAACTATAGAAGGCTGCTTGGGGACAACAGAAATGCTAGCCAAGTGGTGCTAGCTACAGTCAGCTTCTTCTAGCAACAAACTTGCCAACTGACTTTTTCTCAGAACACAGCATCAGAAAGGAAAGGCACATTTCGTTTTAGAATAAACATTATGAGCACTCTTCACAGTTGGCCAAATTATATTTTTATTTTGGTCTTCATTCTTAGAATTAGAGAAGACTAAAGGACAAATGGGTGTTTAATTCAAATCCCTGCTGTGAGACTGTACCACTGATCCATGAGCTATGTAATCTTGTTGCATAGTGCCATAAAATGATAGCGGCTTTACCATGCAAATGTGCTGATGGGGAAAACAGCTTCATCCCAATGAGTCAAGCATAGCCAAGTTAAACGCTACAGGGGAGAAGGCACCTTTCAGAACAGGATTCCTTTAAAACTCTTTGATTCCAGCATATGTTCTGAGACCATAAATAGAAAGTGCTACTGAGTTTTCAATTGAATGAAAACTTATAACTATTAATGGAGTTGTAAAACCAAGAAAATATATACCCATTTTTACAAACAAACTTGGTTATCCATGGCAAAATGGCTCCATGCCAACTGTGCACGTAATCTGCTATGTGCAAGCTGGGTTTCGGGAGGCTTTCATTTCTCTTCTGTAACCTGGCAGCACAAGAAGTAAGCAAAACAATAAAAGCTGTATTTTGGAAGTAGCTGCTCTTACAAGGATTTTGGTTGCTGGCCAGTGTCCATAGAAAACTTGTTATGCTCTAAATACGCTTCTAGGTTTATAGGAATTTTGTACTCATCAGACAATTAACACTTTAACCCAACAACACTGGAGGGTGTGTTAAGCTCCCTCCATCGATCTATACAAGTTCACCAGTTGATCAAATTCACTTTTAGTACTCTTGAATACCCAAATTCCCTATGGTCCCCCCCCCCCAAGGATGGCTGGAATGGCTGTTTTTCAACCACAATGACACCAAAATTGCTGCCTATCCTGTAAATAACCCCCATGGTTGAAGCAAATTGTGTCAAGGAAACAAATTGTACTAGTCCCTAAACAAGGTGCCTCCAGCTGTCTATTTTCCCAGGTATAGGATTTGCAAAGAACAAAATGGCTCTTCCCCAACAAAGGTGGGAGAGAAAGAGAACTTTGGCTCTCTGTGGTTTGTCTGTAAAGGTGATTGGCTGGAAGGTCACTGTGCTCCTCCCTTGCAAAGATCTGATTAGAAGGGAGAAATGCCATTGCTTGGGAAATCAGTAGAATCAAATAAAAACATGAGCACTTGGTGTAGCTGGCAAGCGGTACCCAAAGAAAAGAAACAACATGAATTGTTCAGGGTGGAGGTTTTTATAATACTGTAGAACCTCTGATTTGTGTTACCATTCCAGAAAATTACAGTAATGACAAAACCCAGCAATTTTTCCATATAGCTTTGACTCAAGAACTTCATTATGCACACCCCTAATGTGAATAATTCCTTGTCAGCACTGAAATTTTTATCCATGCTTATTGGTTATTCAGGTCATTAGTGTTGCTCAAAGTACATTACTATTAAAGAAACCTTGACTAATTTCCCAATGCTTTAGAAATAGTTTCGTAAGGCAGATGGTTTATTGATAATTTGCTGTCTGTTAGTCATATGGCTTGTGGATCTTGAGGACTTGTCCCTGACAAGTATGTATTCCATTTTTCTAGGCTCGCTATAGGTTTGATATAGAAGAAGGCTTTCAAGCAGTTATATTGTCATTTTGCATATCTCCAAGACAAATCATTGACTCCTTATGATCACTGCAGGGTATAAATACTTCAAGAGCAGCCTGAATTCAGTGTGGTGCAGTGATGGCAGCGTCAGACTAAGAGTTGAGGGAATGAGTTTCAAATCCCTGGTCTGCCATGGAGGCTTGCTTGGGTGAGCTTTGGCCCACCAGACACTCTCGCCCTAACCTACCTCACAGAACTATTTTAAGGATAAAATACAGAATGCCGTAAACCACTTTGAGTCCCCACTGGAGAGAGAGGTGAGATATATAAATGAAGTAAATAAAGTATTTCGTTTGGAGCAGCGATGCTCTGTATTCTTGGTTCTGGGGGGGGGCAAACAGTGGGAGGGCTTCTGGAGTTCTTGCCCCACTGGTGGACCTCCTGATGGTACCTGGGTTTTGGCCACTGTGTGACACAGAGTGTTAGACTGGAAGGGCCATTGACCTGATCCAACATGGCTTATCTTATGTTCTTAAGTTCACAAGTTATTTGGCCTGCTCTATAAGTGCTGTTGACTTCTTGCCTCAGCTTTGTGCCTGCTTCTAACCCTCAGTGCTCCTCTCCTTCATTCATGGATCCATCCTGGCCTATCCTCTGGCATCCTATTTTTTACACTGACTTTATAACATGGCTGTGATGGGGGAAACTTGTTTCTTGTATAGGTACATGAGTTTCATATTTGATCAACAAATGTATGCTGTATAGGACATCAATAAAGTTCCATAGAGATATTCCGTAGTCTCAAGGAATCATTGATCTAGTAGATATTTACATATATGATATCTGTGCCTGTATTACATTGTATGCACATTTTAGATCTATGCCCCAAACTGGTTAAATATTAACTACCTTTTAAAAAAACATAACTAGTACATTAGCCTAAATAGTAATTTAAAAAGCAGCACTTTCTTAGAATATCAAGGAAACCATGATACGCTTTGCCACACTATGAATTATAATGTATTGTCATTATCAGTGTAAGTTGTTATAATTTACTTCTGACATTCAGATTTCGCTGTTGGGCATATTGTTGGAAATGGGTCCTATTCACTTTCCTACCTCCTAAATGCCCTTCATGTTTCAGTAAAACAATCCAATCAAAACTAAAGACCAAAAGCACTGTAAAGCAAACCAAGCAAACAAACATTTCCCCTAAGCATTCCTTCGTGCCCGAGGCTTTTAATTTTCTTTAGCTGGGTGTTAGAATAGCTAAACTTTCCAAAGAAAATATCAGTATATGGGCTTGTTTTCTATGTGATCCAACTCAGCCTTTTCCCAGCACCGAAAGCATCTAACAGAGACTTGGAAAATCTTCACGTTTCAATTCCAGGACTCTGAGCACTCCCCCCCCCCAGTGAAACTGCATAATATTGTTTTGTAAACAGCAGATGAACTACATGTTCTTGGAGTAGGTTGGCTGAGCCATGATCATATTTATGATCTGCATCTCTCTTATCTTGTGTCATTCTTGTATTGTTTTCTGAAGCCTGCCTTACAGGGCAGTCCTATGCACACTTACTGCAGTCCAATCAATGTAAGGTTCTTACTTTCACATTTAAGCCTGTGCAACACTAGCATGCTTGGAATTCAAGGGATAAGAGTAGGGATGGGCATAGACCTGCACACAAAGCAGAATCTGTGCCAAATTTGGGCCAATCTGGGGTCTGGAAAGTGATGTTCATTGAAGCACATGCTCCACGGACATTCCCCAACTTTTAGGGGTGGTCCAGGCCGTCTGGGAAATGGAAACATCTCCTGGAAAACCTGGCATCGATGGATCAAACACCCAGGCAACAGTGGCGGTGGAATTCTCTTCAGCCTTGGAAACACCAATTGGGGCCCCTCCGAAGCTTGACAGGCAATGCTGGCTGACAATTAGGGAGCTCCCATTCAGCTCTATGGGACCTGAAAACTAAGTAGTGAACAGAGACCTGCATTCCCTTCTTGGGGGGTTACAACGAGTAGGAAACGATCAATATTGTCCTTGTGACTTTATGATTATACCATGTGGAAATTGATCAGATTCAGCTTTGCTGGGCAGAGGAGGGGAGTGGATTGCTTTGCTCTTAGCTCTGCATGTGCCATGGCACCCAGATTTTCTGCTCACGTTGAACAGCCGGGCTTCGCTTGTGGGTTCCTCTGAAGAGGATTTAGTTTTCTTTACCACCCCTCCTTTTGTTGATCAACTGGGCCAGGGCTTGTGTGCCACACCCAGCCAGGGGCTTTGCTTTGCTTCTGCTGTGGCCAGTTCCTGTTACTTCTGGCTATCTCTCTGCTGGGGTCTTTGGGTGCTTGTGGGTTAGGGCTCTGGTTCCACAGCTTCTCCACTCACACTGGGTGGTGGAGCATAGCTGGTGGGCACCTTGGCTGAGGGCTCACAAATACATAGCCCGCCCACCCCTCTTTTTTGGGGTCTTCTGGCTCTTTCTCTGCTAGGGTGTTTGTGGGTCAGGGCTCTGATTCCACAGCCTCTCCGCTTACACCAGATGGTGGGGCACAGCTGGTGGGTGTCTTGGCTGAGGGCTCACACTTGCACACCCCACCCTTCATTTTTGGATCTTCTGGCTCTCTCTCTCAGCGAGGGGCTTTAAGTGTTTATGAGTTCAGTGCCATGAGGGAGAGAGCAGGTGGAAGGGGCGGTCATTGTGGCAGGAAGAAGCCCTCATTCTCCCGTGCACCAGAGGGCCCTGTCCCTGGGCATGAAATACAGCCCCCACAGAGAACACCCCCATCCCCAGTGGTCTTAGAGCCTCCTTTCTCTGCTCCATCCATGGGGCTCTCACAGGACATAAAAGGGTTTGTGGCACTGCCCCAACAGCAGACGTTGATTACACTGTTTGGAAGGAAGGACTCCAATGGCAGTAATTCAGAGGGGTGGTGGTGGTGAAGCATCCACCCCTTCCATATCCCAACTTCCTGCTGCTCCTACTGTTGTCATTGGTGGACCACCCACTGGAGCCTCCCGGCCCAGTGCCAGAAAGCAGCTGTGCCTCCCATCTGCTCCAACCATGACAGTGGGATCACGTTTCCACTCCTCCATGTGCAAACACTTCTGCACTGTCCCCAGTGGCCCCTTTGCAGGGAAGTGCCAGCTGTGCCATGCCCATGTCCAAAAAGGCAGGGACACCCAACACATATCCTCCAGCATTCTCTGGAGACACCTCCAAAGGGTGCTCCCCAGTGTGTCAGCACCATAGGAAGGAGTGGCAGCCAGTGGGAGGCAGAGGAGACCCACTTCCTCTCAGCAGGGAGGAGCGGGGCAGGGACAAGAGGAGGCTCTATAAAGAGATGCTCACAGCTAGGGCACCATGGTTGGGACCCCAAGGTAGGCCACCCTCTAAGAATGACTGCCGTGGATGGCCCTAGTGGAGGATATAACCTTTTGCTGGCTACTCCACCGCCTGTCTCCCTGGTACCCTGTCCCTGTGAGTCTTGCCCACCATGCACTGCTCTGCAGTGGTGCTGGTCAAGACCAAGCTCTTCAGAGTGCAAGGTTCACTTTATGACAGGCCTCTGGAGCAGCTAGCAGCATGGCTACTGGTGGCAACTGGAGGAACTGTGGAGTGTTGGCCTCAGGCCCCAAGAGGGGACAATCCTGCCACCTGGCTACAAGATTGTTCTGCTCCATGCACAGGGGATGGATGCAGACCACAAAGCAGCAAACATCTCCACCATGATACAGAGTAACCTGTGGGAGTAGTTGGTTTGGCTATATGGTCACAGACGCTGATCCAAACATGCAGGTAGTTGTGGGGGCTGCACACCTCTAGAGCATCATCTGCCTAGTGCACACGCTTCACCTGGTAGTGAGGGATGTGTTGGGCCTTGGGAATGTTAAGGCCACCTGGGATGCTGCCACACTAGAGCTGTGGTCGCTACTTGAGACTCGCCAGTGCCTGGCCACCCACTTCTCATGCAGCATGAAACCTGCGTGTCTGCTGTGGGAGAGGCAGGGGAGAGGGAGGAGCCGAAACACCAGCTCATCCAAGACATAGCCATACCTCCATGCGTACCATGATTGTGCTTTTGGTAGAGCAGAAGAGCATGGTGCAGGATGTCATCTCCTCTGTGACCATCCTGCATGGGGAAGAGGATTTCAGCATCAGCTCCAATGATTGCCTGCCCCTCTCCCAAATGGAGCATGTCCTGAAGCCCTTCCCTGACACCATTGACATGCTCTGCACCCAGATGGCCAGCCTGTGATTGCCTGACCCTCTCCCAAATGGAGCGTGTCCTGAAGCCCTTCCCTGACACCACTGACATGCTCTGCACCCAGATGGCCAGCCTGGGGCAAGTCATCCACCTTATTCGAGGGCTGAACCAGGCACTGGCCTTTGCACTGTAGCTGGGCCCCAAGGGGATGCCTGTTCTCCCATGGGTGAGGGGACTGGCAGACATGTTGTTGGCAGGAATCATCACCAGGTTGCATCTTCTTTGCAATGAGAGGGAGTACAAGCTGGCCTGCATGTGTGACCCCTGGATCAAGGGCAGCACCACTGCCTGCGATGCAGATCTCATGGACTGGAAGTGTGAGCTCTGCAGAGAGGTGTGGAGGCTTCAGGGCAGGAAACATGGCCAGAGGGAGCAGCAAGTAGAGGAAGCTGGGGGAAGGAAGAGGGTGATTACCATTCTTTGAGACAGGCAAAGGATGTCAATGGTGAAGTGGGAGGTCAGGAGCAGCGCTGGGGGGGCAAGGTGAGCTATGGGGGAGCATTCAGCCAATATTATGGTCAGGAAGTACCTCACCAACCCCCTGAGCCCCCCCAGCTCCAACCCACTGGAGCACTGGTTGCGCATGACCACCACCTGGTCCAACCTCTCTAGTGTGGCCATGAACCTCCCATTGTGCCCTCTCACCAGTGTACAGAGCAAGCACATGTTCCCTAAAGTGGGAGATATCGTCACTCCCTACCACTCCCACCTGGACCCAGCCAGGGCAGACAAGCTGTCCTTCCTTAAGGTCAACTTCCCCATGCTGGGCCACCCTGCTCTTGAATGGGCAGAGTAAGATCCATGTCTCCAGTCCCCCCAGTTTTCCCCACATTCCCCCTTCCTCCTCCACCTCTCTGGATGACCCGGCCTGCGGGCTGCACTCTTGGACCTTCCTTGAGTGGAAGGATGGTTGCCTCTGCCAGACAGGGTTGGGCTTGACCCACAGCTAACCCAAAGAACATCTACCTCACAACCAAACACCTGTCTCATGAACCAACATCTACCTTATCACAACACAGCTACCTCACAAACCAACCAACATCTACCTCATAGCACAACACCTACCTCACAGAATGACATCCACCTCGGCTGACATCTTGCTGTACAAGCAAGCCCCCACTTGACCTTTCCATTGCATTTGGACATTTGGGCAATTCACAATCACAGCAGATGATTTCTTATGAGACAATGTATTCCACTAATGGCAAAGATCTGTCCAGAAACTTCCTTTACCACCTGATCTTTGTGCTTTGGACTGAGGGGAGGGGGCTGGGACTTGGGACACTGTGGGCATGCTTTACTTTCTTTTGGTGTCTGGCTGGGGTTCCTGCTACCAAGCTGCTGTGTGGAATAATTTTGGGGAGCCCCCATCTAAACTCTACCTTTTCTATCTTCCTGCCCTTCACAACCTGTCTTTTTAGACTTGAGGCACAGCTGTGGCTTCACATGCATTTCCACTCATCTTCAAAGTGGAAGAATTTACACTGATGGATGGATGGACCCTGAGTCTGTGCTCAGTTGCAGTAGAATTATGCACATCTGCATGACCGTGTCCTTCTTGTACAGGCTGCAAGCCAAGGCCTGGGTGGGGGGTGGGGTATGGCAGATCGTATTCAGGAGTCTATGGAGAGGGGTCTTCCTTTTGTTCCAGCCAGGGCCCAAGATTCCAGACCAGAGCCATCCCCTGTAACTCACCCCACTGGCAAAGTGACTGCAGGCCAGGCCAAACCAACATATTCCAATTTTGGCCCCTCTTTTTCCTGTTGATCATTAGGTGTTAGGTGGACTCAGGGCTTTGGGCCACCATCTCACACAGCCCATGTTGTGTTCAGGGCCAAGCCTGGTGCTGTTGCTCTACCCGGGCTTTCCGGGATACACAAATACAGTAACAACAAGCACAATGATAGGTACAGAGGCAAGGTCTACAAACCAGTCAGGAGTCAGAGATCACAGGTCCAGACCAACGGTCAAGGTAAGGAAGCTTGAGGGTTCAAGGGTCCAATTCTAGGGCTGGAAAACAGATGCAGGATGCAGGGTCTGTGTCCCAGGCTGTAGAAGCAAGCACAAGTTACCAGCAACAAGGTACAAAGCAGCAAATCAGGATAGACCTCTGCTTGCTAAGCAGGTCAGTTTCACAGAGATGCGGTGAGCAAAGTTGCTTTCATACCAAGTCTTGCTGCAGGTGCAGGTCTTTCCTGTTTCCCTAACCTGTCAGTCTTGGTCCTGCAAGGATTCTGCTCCAGGAATTAACACTGATTGTCACTGAGGACTTAGGTGAGCATTTCATCTGCTTTTAAAGCCTGTCAAGCACTCTCTCCTCCTTCTACACTCTGCTGGTTCAGGTGAGCCCGGAGGCAATGGAGACACTGGCTTCTGTGGCATCTCTTTCTTCTCCTGGAAGACTGAGCAGTCTGGCCATGACTGGGAAGCATTCTCACTTCCTGATGCTTCCCCCACTGGGTGTGCTGCTGGACCCAGTTGCTCAGGTGGGGATTCCATCGGTGCAGGGCCCAGTTCTTCTGATTCTGAAGAAGCAGAGGTGGTGGTAGCTGGCTGGCCCATGACAGCCCACTTGCAAGGTAATAGCAGTGCAGGGCCAATCTTTACTGGTAATAGGATGGCAGCAGGTTCAAGGGACACCTTCCAGTTGTGATCCGGTTTGTCAAAGTTGGCCTTCCCTTAGTTCCATGGTTCCAGAGCCATCCCCTTTCACTTGCCCCATTGGCAAGGTGAGTGCAGGGCATGGCTGACCAACCCTTTTTGGGCATTTGGGTGTCACATGGGCCAGGGCTTTGAGGCATCCCATTTCCAATTTTGGTCTGCTCTTTCCCACTAGCCACTGGGTGGAATCATTCTAAACTCAAAGAGTAGTTGAGAACGGCACTCAAAGAGTAGTTGTCCATAGCATTTCACCTGAATGGAGGGAGGTGTCCAGTGGGGTGCCACAAGACTCGGTTCTGGGCCCAGTATTTTTCAATATTTGAATAATGATCTGGATGAGGGTATGGAGGGGCTTCTCATTAAATTTGGGTGGATCAGCAAACACACCAGAAGATAGAGATAGAATTCAACGAGACCTCAACACACCGGGAAAACAAGATGCAATTTAACTAGGATAAGTGTTGAGTTCTACATCTGGGCAGGGCTATTTTTGGGCAGGAACGCACAGGAACGGAGTTCCGGCTGGCTCCCAAGTTGGCCACACCCAGCAGGAACTCATTAGCATAATAGGCCACATCCAACAGCAGAAACTCATTAGAATTGGCTTCATTAGGGTATGTGTGGCCTAACATGCAAAGGAGTTCCTGCTACAAAAAAAGCCCTGGTTTTGACAACAAACAAGGTAAACAGAATAAGAAGGGAAAGGTGGGTGTGGCTGGATGACCACACTTCTGGTAACATGGGGGTGCAGCCTAATGTGCTAATGAGCTGTGCTGGCAGGGGTGTGGCCTAATATGCTAATGAGCTTCTGGTGTTGGGTGTGGCCTATTATGCTAATGAGTTCCTGCTGGGCTTTTTCTACAAAAAGAGCCCTGCATCTGGGTAACAAAAATGAGGAACACACATACTGGACAGGGGATACACTTCTGGGTAGCAGTGTGTGTGAACATGATCTTGGGGTATGGGTGGACCATAAGTCAAATATGACCAGCCAGTGAGATACGGTGACAAAAAAGGCTAATGTTCTCTTGGGATGTATCAACAGAGGCGTGACATCCAAATCGCAAGATGTCATAGTCCTGCTATACACTGCATTAGTCAGGCTGCACCTGGAGTATTGTGACATAGTGGGACACTCTAGAATTTGCCTAAACTTTTTGGTAAAATCATAGATCCTCCCCCCACCATGTCACCATTATCTCCTGTTGACCTTTCAAGTGCCAGCTGCAAAAATGAGGTTTGCTGAGAGAAGAGTATCAGGGCCAGCATCATCATACCTTGAGGTGGGACAGGTGTCAATGGCCCAGGGATTCCAGCAGAGCCCATAGCTGCCCCATATGCCTCCCTACAGCCCAACCCCCCCTCGGTCACTTGTGATGCCTCCCTCTACTCATCTGGGGAAGGGTATGCAAGTATATGGTGGCAACACTCCCAGAACTGTAGCAGCTAAATTCCTAGCCACAAATATTGCCCAGTGCCATTAAGGGAAGGGTATGTGGGCCATGGGACAGCTCGCATGCAAAAGAGTGGGAGGAGTACAGTTGGGCCATTGCAGGGGTAGTTTCATAGAAAAAGAGCTAGGGGAACTCATTAGCATAACTCATTAGCATATGCCACACCCCCTGACACCAGGGGCCCGGCGGTGGACCTGCAAGGCTGGTGGGAGTGTGAGGAAGCCCCACCAAGGCCCTCCCTGGCCCCAGGCAGGCAGGAGTGGGGAGAGGTGGGGAGAAAGCAACTTACCCTCCCTCTTCTCCTGCCTCCTCCTGGCTGAATGAGGGCCGGAAGAGGGGTGGCTGGAAGCAAGGGGCAGGGCTTCGTCGTGTGCCCCGCCCCTCACACGGGGGAACTGCGATCCCCCGCGATTCCCCCCGAATCGACCTCTGGGCCATTGGAAGGAGGGGTCAGCTGGGAGAACTGGCAGTGAGGGACAGGCACTCCCTGCCCAAGGCCCTCCAAAATCTGGAACCAGCCCTGGAGAGTGGGCAAGGCTACTGTGCACATGCAGTTATGGGCAGCCCAGTATGTGATGCTAGCCTCATGGAACTGTGGAGGTTGTGTTTTTTGTAAAAAAAAATAAAAAATCCCTTCTTAAAAGTTGAAAATGAGCATTTTCTAATGGGTAGCATGTCAGACCTGGGGAGATATGGGACTCACTTAGTAATCCTGGGCCAGTCACTCTTTCTCAGCCCAATCCACCTTACAGGGCTATTGTGGGAATAAAATGCTCTGAGACCTTTGGAGGGAAAACGGTCTAAATATGTAATAGATCAAACTGTTTTTATTGTGTTTTAGATTTCAGGATGTAGAATGCCTCATTACTCCCAATAATTACTACTATTGATAACATCTACTATACTGATGCCATGTTTTATTAGCAGTGATAAAGAGTACTAACTAATCTGTACAGGCTCCATATAGGACATTATCTGGTAAAGCAGAAGATTATAGGATGGATCCTATTGTCTACCAGCACAAGGGAACATCTACTGTTGAACAAGGAGACAATTTTTTTTTCTGATTCACTCTTCCAGTGGCAGACTCTCACACTGCATGCAGTGTAGTTCCTGGGGGTCTCCTTAATTCCAGGTGCAACCTTTTTGAAGATATGGGGGAGGGGATTTATAATGGAAAGGTTGAGGAAGGAAAGTTCCATTTCAGCAATGGAGTTCTACTTACAGATCATCAGCCATTGATAGCAACCCCTCCATGAGAACATTAGTTATTCAGATGAAGAGGCTAGTCTCCCTTATATACCTCCAGGGCTTTTTTT